>NW_023614242.1:0-60001 GCF_013339695.2 Rhipicephalus sanguineus
GCGGCGCTAGTGGGGGCACAGGGGGCAGCAGCCCTCCCCTAAATTTTCGCCTACCCCTCTTTGCCCCCCTAAGAGGAAATATATTCAAAACACAACAAATGAGTTCTCCGCCTCCCTGCCCCCTGAAGGAACTCACTTGCCGTGAGTGCCCCCCCCCCCCTCTCCAGTAAAAAAATCCTCACGCGCCCCAGAGTTTGCGAAATTGGCCATTTTCTCCCGACATTTTGCATTTAAGCTGAACACTCCGAAACACTCATTTTTGAAAGCGCGCCGGATTCTCAAAGAAAAAGGAAACGAGTGGAAGAGGGCAAGGGAGGAAAGCGAACAAAGACAGCCCGAAATGAAAATGTAAAATATATGCAAATAAAGAAAAAAACTAATAAAAACGATGCTAGTTTGCACATTTACTTCTTTCGAGTTGTGATTGCTTGTTGCAACGGGGTTGTTGCGCTACATCATCAAAAAAAAAAAAAGAAATAGAGGGGGGGGGAGAGAGAGAGAAAGAGACTTCATTTTCTATGCTCATTCTATGCGCGAAAGCGCAGCCCTGGTTTTGGTGACCCATTTATGCCTTCTACCTACGAATCTCCACTAAAACTGTGACCACTCTGGTGACTCTGGAGTCTGGTGATTCCATCGCTTGCAACTCCGCGGAGTTTGGGGGCGTCTTGAAACGAGGTTGGCAACGTTGCTTGCGCTTTACGGAGAAAAATGACCAGATGGTAAATAGTACAGTGTTCTAGAAGTAGTACACTGTAGTAAATAGCGATATGCCCAGCCTTCGGCGAAAAAAGATCAGCGTGTGTACAAGCAGATATCTTCCTTTGGTAAGCTACAAACGGTGTCTTTTCCGGTTCTTATTTATAATAACACCGCTTTCGTCCTTCGGGTACGGCTGTGACTGCGCCCGATCCATGAAATTGTTTGTTTGCTATCGATACTCACTTCGCCGTTTATCAATGAAGTTTCAATGAACTTGTCTCGGTCTTGACATTCCTCTAGTTGTAGGAAAACAACCTGTCACTGTTCCCGGGTGAGCCTCCTTCTAAACGTTTTACGCCCCAGAACATAATGCTGTTATATCAGCGCACAGTAGGAAAACCTGCAGAGCCGGCTTTTCTAGTTTGCAGCCAGCACGCGCAATTGTATTTGCATAAATACGCGCTTTCGTGACGCGCGCAAGCTGTCTCCGTGTCTTTTTCCCCATTTCACCGCCTGACAGTACGCTGTCTACGCACAGGATAAATGCACTAGAATATTCGTTTTAATTTGGTTTTTAAAGTAGCCGATCAACTCCTTTTTATACGATGGAGGAAATACGAGCTCGCGCATCTTTGGTTCAGTAACGTATTTTGTTTTGGGCCAGTTGGAGCATTCAGAACACTTAGCAGGACAGTGCGAAAAGACACGGATAAAGAAAGGTATGCCCGTCCTGTGTACTACCTTTCTTTAGCTAAGTGTTTTGCATGATTTGACGTTTGATCAACTGCACAGAACTTCCGTTAGTACACATCACAGCGTTTTGTTGCAGTAACTGGGGTTGTGACGAATCTTGGGGTGCGACAAGTTCTTTCTAAACTTTGGTATAACTGCGTTTGCTCTGTTTTCCTTCAGATGGGCTGAAGTCGATGACTACCAACTGATTGGGAAGCTAGTCAGTCAGTGACCTAAGGCAGAGTTGCAACCATGGTTTCTGCAAACGAAGCTGTGCGCATTCATTTTTACACACCTCGCGATCCCGTGGTGGTTCCTAACAATGGTGGAGTGCACATTGCTGAAGACTTGTGTGTCCTAGCGGCCAAAACATGCGGTATCAGTCCCGTAACGTGCCAGCTTTTCGGTCTGTACTGCTCAGACCTGGACATTTGGTTTGCACCGTCGGCGGCCGTGAAAGACAAGGACAAAACAGTGAATGTTCATTTCCGCCTGCGTTTCAAGCCTCCCAACATGGACAGGATCAGAGTAAGACAACTTTTCATTTCTTATCGTTTGATTAACAGCGATGTTCTCGCCTGAAAGTCAATTAGAAGAGTTATACCTGCACTCAGCTACCTACAAAACTTCTAAGCATAGCTGAAAGTTGCAAGGTGTCATTCTCGATGGAAGGAAAAATTTGACAGGACGTGTGATGTGTGACATTTAAGAGTATGTATTCGGAATGCGCTTCTGGGAGCCTGAGCAAGTTCACCAGACGTTGACACATGTTTCAGAAATATTCAATTTGTGTAGAATACTTCAGGTGATCAATTTTGTTCTATTTTATTAGTTTTGATAGAAGCAACCATAGGTCGGCAAAAGTGGAGCTCACTCATACTCACCAAAATTTTCCTGGACTCACTCGGACTCATACTCACTGAAATTTTTCTCAGCCGGACTCACTCGGACTCAATCTCACCAAAATATTACTCACTTGGACTCACGAGTATATCTGAGTTTGAGTGAGTTGAAGCATGAGTCCGTTAGCGTATAATTGGCTTTTTTGACCACGGTGTCAATGCTCTTTAATACCAATATCTCGCATATTTGGTGCTCTACTTGGCGCCTTTTGATATCGAGCCTTCAAATACGAGTTATCAGTGGTTGCAATTCAGTAAGGACATTTTTATTGAAAGTGGTGACTCACACGAAATATTTTTATCAAAAACTTCCTGGGAAAGAGTTTATGGGGGAGAGGTCAACTCCCCCCCCCTCTTTTACGTAACTCAGGCCTCTGATTAATAAATATTGAGCTGGTGTATGAACGCTAGTGCTTTGAAGTATGTGTGAGTTGGTGGGAGTATAGACGTGAGCCGACATAAGGCTGATAGTAATGCTGAAGTTGCGTAGATAGAACCATAGGTTGGCAAGAAAGTGTGGAGCTCACTCAAGAAATAGGGTTCGAGCAATTCTCCACTCACAGCACGAAATGTGTTATCGTTATCCCACCGAAACATCACCTTACAGCCTAATTGGTTTTTGAAGTCCATGCTGATAACAGAGACACTCGCTCCCGTGTCCACTAAAGCCAGCGTAATAACATTATCCGCAGAAACACAAATCTTGTTATGACACATGGTGACTGGTGGAGGCATAGGGGTGTGTAGCTGAAGATGACCGGTGACCTCACCTCCATCGGTCGCGCCACCTAGTTTCCCGGCGACGGTGACGTGAGACGTCGTTGAGGAGATGGGGACCTTCGGTGGTGTGAAGACGGCAGCGTCAAGCACAGAAGCTGCACAGAAGCCGGCGAGTCGCTGCAGTAATTCACCCGATGGTTGATCCTGCTGTCAGAGTCAGAGGTCCAGTGTGTCCCATCAACGTGCTGATTGCTGTGCCAATAGAAAGTATGTGGTCTCTCATAGGACTGTGCTGACGTGCGATGGCGATGAGGACAAAATCGGGCGACGTGGCTGCAGACGCCGCAGTGGAAGCATATGGGGCGCTCACGGGACGCACTGATATTGTCAGTAAAAAGATGAATGGCCCGGCCGTCCCACTCCTGAGAAACTGCAGGTGGTCTGCTTGCATAACCATCACACAACTGGTAACTCGGATGCACATTCATAGGAGGGCTTGGCACTCTAGCATGAGGCGTGAAGTTGTAAGCATCGATGGAGGCGGCGTTGATGGACGTCGCGTCAAAGTTGCTGGGAGGAAAAGGCTTTTGGACCTGAGGAGTTGGGAGAGAAGCCGCCTCACGTCAGTCGAGCTCTTCGCGTACTACTTGCTTAATCATTGACGCGAGGTCGGATGGGGCTGGAAGCACATCGACACTGGCGACATTAGTTACGTTGGCCAGGCGTCCAAACTTTGGTGTAATTCGTTGAGCTTTCAGAGCTTCCAATGTACAGCAGTGCATAATGACCTCACTTACAGACTCCAGACTGTCTTTTGCGATGAGGAACTCGTATACGTCCTCCGCAATCCCTTTTAGAAGATGACCAACTTTGTCCTCTTCTGTCATCCGAGGGTCCAGGGCCTTGCACAGCTTGAGCACTTCCTCGATATACGTCGTGCAGGTTTCCCCGGGAACTTGAGCTCACTGCATGAGAGTTTGCTCGGCACGCTTCTCTTTAGCTGCCGGATCTCTGAAGCACTTCTTAATTTCATCTACGAACGTCTGCCACGTCGTCAAGCTTTCTTCGTGGTTTTCAAACCATAGAGATGCTGTTCCCTTAAGGAAGGGGCCTACATTGTTCAGCTGGCCGGTAGCATTCCAGTCATTAAACCGACTCGCCCATTGGTAGAAGCTGAGCCATGCGTCGACATTTTCCCCAGGTTGTCCGGCGAAGGTTCGGGGATCGATGTAGGGCTGCCACGGAATGCTGGAAGCAGGTGGCACGTTGTTGTTGCCGTCAGAGGCCATCGCAGGTGGCAGGCCAGCTATTCGTCGACGTCGGCGAAGCTCCACGTATTGCGCCTCAGTGGTCCGTGCGTCGTTCGTCGGGGGCGCCGTTATCGTACCCAGCACCTCCACCAAAAACTGTTACGATGGGGTGTGTTTATTTACGAATTAATAGATGAAAGGAGCGAAGGGTTGCCGCGCCGACCCCGAGTTTCTTCAAAGACACACTTCGTTCTCCTCTTCCTTTGTTTCCGTGGTCGCTTCAGCGTAACAATATTTTGCGCTTAGGGCTCACTCGGACTCAGACTCACTAAAATTTTTCTGATCCGGACTCACTCGGACTCAAGCTCACCAAAATATGACTCACTCGGACTCACTCATACTCACGGCACGATCTGAGTCTGAGTGAGTCGACTCATGAGTGAGTTTACTGACCTGTGAAAGCAATGCAATAAGTGGCTGGCAGCATACACACAAATGTAGCACTCTCTCAATGAGGAAAGAATGTCGTAAGTAAATTTTCTTTGCTCAATGACAAACACTTGTGTTAAATGCAACCCGTGATCAAGCCTGACCCGGATTGAATTTCTGGGTTGTGATAGATTCGCATTTGTAGGCTGTGATGAGGAACCAATCACAACTGAGAAATTTGTTCTAGACTGGGCATGATCGTGATTGAAGGTTCCCTGTGTGCCATCGGTACTATTCTCTAAGTGGTGTTAAAAAACACTAGTCCATGCGAGGATTACTGCATGTTTGAAATAACCTGTTAGATGTCGCAGTGTTGTTCTTTGTCTCAACTTTCAGGAGGATGAAGCAGTGCTCAACTACCTGTACCATCAGATGCGACAAGACTTTGTGTGTGGTCGTGTACCCGAGCTGCATCAGAGCAAAGTGCAGAGCCGAACTCTGGGCCTGGTGATTACAGACGTGGTGCGCCATCTTATCGAGCTGGGACAGACCCCTCAGCAAGGCAGTTACAGTTTCAGGTTTGCATTGTGTCATGTGACTTCATTAATGGTCTTTGCCATGCTGACATTGTAGTCACTGGCATGGTTTAGAGGGAGTAATTTCAGTTTTGATATTTTGGGTTAGAATGTGCACTTAGAGCACAGTATTTATATGTGTAGCCATATTGGCCTCTGCACTTTCACATATTATTAAGGCAACTTGATGGGGATGTCATGGCCCTTTTATTCTTTTCTTGTCTGCAGTGACTTTATGCCTTCAGTTCTTGTCGGACCGTGGAAAATGCGTGTGCTCAAGACCAGAATGACCACTGCCCTCAATGAATGCTGGCAGAACAGTCGGCAAAATGCTCAACGTGTCAAGGCAAGCATATTCACCTCTTTGTCAGTATCTCTGTCACATGTCTGTAAAATGTTTCAGCTGTTAATTATTGGCTGAACTTGGGCATAACAAATCACCAAAAGGTCCACAATGTTTTTGGAGGTAGGGGAAGATAGCAAAGAATTTTGTAACAACACCTCTTTGATCTCAACATTCTTTGTGAAATGAACACGTATGAAAGTGTTTTTCTGGAAGACTGTATGCACTCTTCTGGACACTGTACAGAAACTGAAAATTAAAAATTCTTGGTGCTGTATTTCATAAAAACCTTCTTTCATTGTTCTAATTGTCCGCCGTGTATAGTGGCCATCAATACTGCCAACAGTGGTGCTGCAGTAGCATGAGAATCAATGATAATGGACAAAAAGAACACATAAAACAATAATAATTTTGAATGTGGGCCCCTGAGTAATTTTCAGTTTTTCACATTATGCTTTCCAATCTATGACTGCACTTGCGTCTCCCGATATCAAAGAAAAAGGAAAAAGAAACACATTTGTAATTTGGATATTTATACTCGCTCACTGTTATCATACAAAAAGTAGGAATATCCTAACATGTGCCTTTTTCTTGCACGTGATGATGTGAAATGTGATGATGTCTTTCGTAATGTACATGTTAGTTTATTAGCTTAATTTTTAAATCAGAGATGTAGGTTGTTCCAGAATAAAATTAATTGACAGCAAGTTCGTGAAATTTGAGCCCACATATTTTAAGAACGAGCACAGATTGGAACATCCCAGTGTCTGAAGTTAGCAGCTATAGTGAGCTTACTTGTAAGGCTTTAATGTGCAGCTTGACAGGATTCAGCAGTGAAATATGCTACAGTACTGTGAACTCACAATCACTGCGACAACATTAGTGTGCAGCATATGTCATTCGTGTTCTTTTTTTGCTTGCAGGAGATCTACGTAAATGAATTCAGAAGCATAGTACCTGATTATGTGTGCGAGCAGTTTGCTTCTCAAGTAGACACTGATGGTCGGGTGTGGGAGGTAATCCTGCAGGTCAACCCATACCATCCACAGCTACCAGGTCTACGTATGCGCCCAAGGGGACCCAAGGAAGTAGGTCTTTCCTGATGTTGCTCATTGTAATGAACACTTCTGCTTTTGATTGTTTATATCAGCAAAAGAAGAGTCTGCAAAGATTAACATGCGTGAATTATGACTTGACCCTCTCATAATCATTGTAAATGCGTACCCAAAATGCCAATTTGACCACGTAAGCTACATAAGCACTGGGACAAGACCCAGTCAGGTCACATTTTACACTGTTATGCACTGTGACAATAAGGCCCTACATAAATGCCCACAGTTGATACAGTTGTTTACAGGGCAGCGTTCTGTATTGTTTTTTGAATTTGCCTTATGCATGTTAAGTTGAGTTTTCTTATGGCCTGGAACTTTTATCTGGGGAGGCAGAAGTATCCTCCGCCGCACAGTAAATTGAACAGGCCTCAGGCATTGACACTCAGGCTCTTGCAGGTCGGGGCACATCCTAGCCCCGCACTTTTACACGTCTATACCGAAATTCAGACGTCAAACACTTGCACACTTTGCTCAGACTTTGCCAGCTTAGAAAACATGCTTTGGCGGTGCTCCGCGTTACATTCTCCAAGTGGGATGCTGCCCTACACAGCCCAGATGTGGAAGCACAACTATGGGCAGTCCAATGGGCCAGCGACGTGACGGGAGGCTAGGCCTATCTGTCCCGACATGGGAGCGGGCCACTACCTGCTAGTTCATGCCCCGAAGGACTTAAAAAAGTTAGAAAGCACATGCATATCATAGGTATTACTATGCTTATACGACTGTCTATGCCTAATCATAGTATAGAGTGTTATAATGCAGCAGTGCTTGGTAGCCCGTCAACAGATTAGCCATGCATTCTCTTGTTGATACAGATACTGGATTTTGCAAAGCAAAAATGCAACCTGTGAAAGAAAAATGCTTCTTTTTTTTACAGAACATAACATGGACACAAATCTGCTCCATAAGTGATCTTTGCTTTGTGAACATGGTTCCATCTAACTGCACAGTTGAAATCAGCCGTCGGAACGGCATACCTCAGGTGAGAATTTGCTGTGCTTGTAAACTTCTTGTAACTAGGTAACATTTCTGTTCACATTGATATTAACATGTCACATGGGCATGTTGTCAAAGAGAAGTGTGAAGTTAAATTGGCAGGTTACAATTCTGTATTACCACAAACGTCATACTTGAGGTGAGTAGAATCTTGATAAGCCAGATCAAATGTTGGCTTTGTATGAGTAAATATGATTGTTTATTGATATGCAGAGATTACAGTATGTTTTAAAAGAACGAAAAGATCAGTTTAGTCATCTTTGAATACTTATTATTGCGATAGCAATTATATGGACACTCTCGACGGGCTTTTGCCGTCGCTGTCGCCGTCATGTCGTTCCGGTATGAAGTCCAAATTGATAAGATCCCCTTGCGAATTGTATGTTCTACCGCGGGTAAATGCGCGCGATACGGCGGTGACGAACACGGCCGAAGCAGAGTTCAAACGAGCCGAGCCGGCCAAGGTGCATGCGATAACATCACCCCAATCGGGAAGCCTGCCATCGAAGCAGACAGGAAACGCCCCGCCCGTTTTTAACGAGCCTTAAAAGACGTGATGACGCGAGGGGGGTGGGAGTGTCCGGCGAGGAGCAACTTTGAACTTTGAATCTAAGGGCGCGGTCGCGATCGCTGGCGCGCACGCTATCTCGAAAGCCATCACAGTGGGTCAGGCGGCTCGTATACCCTTCTACGTGCTGCGCGCTCAACACGAAGTGATTATGCGGAGATCATCGCTCCCTGGAGCGGCCGTATTTTCTTACACCATCGTTTTGTAGTTACGCGAGATCGGATACAAAATAGTTAGCTGCCAGCCTCACTTCGTGTAACACTACAATTTGTTGCTATTGCATTCATTGCTTTGCCCTTGCGGTGAAACTGACTTTTTCAAAGCAACAGTTGCCCAAACGTGCAAAAGTTTTAATGAAATCTGTGACATTGTACTAATGTACTGGTAGTACTGTGGTGTGATTGCAAAACTCGAAACAGAAAAACTGCCATTTGTTTTGTCCACTTATAAAAGTATCTTTGTCTAAAAAATGCTAATCGATTTGTATAAAAGTACCCCACCTGACTTAACTAATAGTGTTGGAATTCATTGTCTCTTTTATAATTAATCCAATGTGAGTGCTCTTTAGTTCAAATAATATGGACTGTGAAGGAAATGTTTAACACACCCTCTAGAGAAGCAGGGCCACTTGAGGCAATAGAATGACCATATTTGTACATTTATCTGTCTAGTGTTACAATAAATGTTACTCTTTTAAAGAAATGCTGTTTATGTATGTGTGATCGCTTGATAACAGCATTAGAAATTCATTTCTGATTAGTTGTTGGGGAGTATCGTATTACCAAAGTTTTCATGGCAAAGCATTTGAATGCAGCTGTATACCAGTACAGCTAAACAGATTTGACCAGCTTGCTGTGGTGTGTGTTTTTGTCCTCGACATCAATTGTGTCTCTACACAGAACCTCAAGTTTGACAGCATCAGCCAGATGCACTCTTTTGTCTCTCTTCTGGATGGCTATTATCGGTTAACGGAGAAGTGGACAGTGAATTTGTGCATCAACCTGCCAACACCGTCCCTGACCATGCTTCGAGCAATGAGATGTCATGGACCAGTGGGGTGAGACTTCATTTTTTTTTTCATTTTTTTATTTAAAAGCAAATTTCGTAGTCTTGCCCAAGATGTCAGTCAGGGACATCAGTAACCTGCACAACTACAGAAACCTACAGCTACCAGTCTTTCTTTTCTTTTGTTTTATTTTGTATGTTAACAGCGCTTAGAAGAGTTAGTTTATGAAGAGTGTGCTGTGTAGCACGTAACTCCATTTAATAAACAGTTTCCGGTCATGAGCACTTAACCACTTGCAGTTTTTCTAGTTTTAGCCCATTGCGATCCGAAACCTTTACCTTTACCCACCTTTTGTCCATTCCGGTGCAAAACTAAAGATATCAAAGCTTAAGTAAAAGAAGTTTACTTACTCATTTAGAGATGGTGCATAATGTAAAAAGAAAGTGCGCGTGAATCAACCAAGAAAACTTGTCAAGCAGTGCCCAGCCATGGACCGCTGTGACTGTGTTGCATTGTCAGGAGGGGCCCGACAATGAACTGCAAAGGGTTAAGCCATCCCGTACATTTGGACAGTGTGCAGAAAGAGAGCTTGTGTGAGCGAGTGCATACTGTGCACTGTGTTTGTGGCTACACCGGTTATATCTATCCTAGGGCCAAGTTTGCCTACCAGAAGCTGCAGGAGAAAGGTGGGCACGAAGCAGGCTGGTACCTGATTCGGCAGAGCTCGTCCATCTACCATGAGTATCGGCTGGACTTTCTGGGAAAGAACGCAGTGCCGGAGACGCTGCGCATTGTGCAGCTTGAGGACGGTCGCTTCGCACTGGACGAAGCGGCACCGGAAGAGGGCATTTATCCAACACTGGCAAAGCTGATCAGTGAGGCTATTCGACCGACCCTTGATGTAGAGCTGGGATACTGTGTACCTCCATCCGAATATGGTGAGAAAGAAGCGAGTTTTTTTTCTGGCCCTCTGCTAAACATTTTGGCTTGCCTTATTTAACCTCTGACCTCCTAATCTCTCTCCTGTGAACTTGTTTCTTGCAGCACTTTCTTTCAATTACTGTTCCATTACTTTAGTCAGGGATTGAAAACAGTCTTGACATTCTGGTGCTTTTGAAAACCATCACTGTTGAGAGAGGCCTTCTTTTCACTCGTATTTAGAAAGAATCACTGTATCTGATCGCTATTCTGAGAAGATTTTTAAGTTTAAATCTGCACACTTTTATTACATATATAATTACCACTCCTTATTTATAGGATTGCTGATCCTTTTGCTGTGTCTGCTTAGGTTAGTTTAGTAAGTTGGGCATGTCCATTGCACATTCATATTCCATAAAGAACACTTTCTTTGGCTCTTTGCCATCAAAGGAAAGGTCAAGTTGACCAAAGCCAAATTAATGTAAGTCTGTAGTGTATACCTCCAGCCACTTCTGGATGGGATTCCTTACATAGGCTAAGGTTGAAAAGTCTAGCTCGATGGCACCTGTCATGGTAAAAGGAGCAGCATGTCAACTGTGCAGCAGTAAGAAAGGCATGAAGTTGGGGAATAGGCCAATGTGTGCATTAATTTTATTACCTGCAACACTACAGTGGTTCATTAAATTGAGTACGATGTGAGAAATCCTAGCGCCTCTAGGCGAGAGGCTCCAATGACCCATAGGTCACAACAAGAACATCCTCATAATGACAACTTTGCTATTGCTAGCTTCATTTGAGCTGCACGAGACTGCTAAAACTTCGTAAATTACCATCATTCTCACTTGAAGATCCTAGGTCATGCACTTGTGATGATACTGAAGTTTTTGTTTTTTCTTTGCAGACAAAACACAGTTGCTGTTATGCCGCCCACCATCTCTTGACGTGGAAAAGTATTCTCTGAAGCGAGAGCCACGTGAGTGCATCCACTCGGGGGCACTGACGTTTACGGAGAATCGCAAGGATGAGCTGCCTGGCAAGTTCACTGTGGTGCGGCGGGCGTTCTTGCATCGGGAACGAAATCAGTATCGAGAGGTTGCTGTCAAAGCCCTGAAGCCCCACCTGGAGGATAGCCATCTCAAGGTGGGTGACTCAGCCAGCTGCTCCACTTGTTAACTGGGCACCTTGATGTTTTTGTGAGGTGAATGGAAAATGACAGTTCATCAACATCTGAAATGATCGGGCACCCAAAAGATTAGGACTTCTGCCTGGCATTTATGTATTAACAGAATCAGAGATATTGATGGAAACAGCACCAGTTAAGGTGACATCATGTCACAGGCTATTTAACAAAACCATTGGCGTTGTCTTTGGTGAAAAGTACCCGACTACTACATACTCTGCCTTAATTTGCACCCACTGGCTGCGTATATGACCTTGCCTGACCATTAAAAAATGAGGAGTTTCATCTAAGCCACGAATCTTGACAAACGCTGGCTACGTACATCACGAATTCTCGGTGGACGAAGGCAACTTCACAGCGAGGTGACCCAACAGCCTGTCGTTTTTCGCACTATCCATGAATAAGAACTTTTATGGACCTGAAATATGCATTCACCTTCCTTCGTGACATGCGCTGACACCAGCCTTTCGCTGCCGTCCTCTCTTCAAAACTTCGCTATTGTTGCCACATAAGCATGTTGACAGCTCTATCAGTTGTAGACAGAATGGCGCAGTGCATTTGCAGCACATGTGTTTGTTTGTTGTCTGCTGCCTTACACTCACCGAAACTACGGTGTACTAGCTTTCATACTACACTTCTGCTATAAAAAGTGGCTTCATGTAGGTGGGCGAAGCTAAGCTTTTCCTGCACAGAATAAAAAAAAAGGGCAACTTTCTGTATTAGCTTCATGCAGCCAGTGGAGAAAATAAAAGCTCACATGCTCGTAGGTTGACAATAAGAAAAAAATAGAGTAACACATGTACAGTATGCCTTCTTAGAAGGGAAAATTTATTCTCCTGGCAGTTCACGTGCTTCTGTGATCCAGTTTTCCTGGCTTTAAGATCGCGTGTGTATCCGCAGTCGTTTCTTAGCCAAGCTCTATCCACACGGAGTAGCTTCAGCTAGTCGGAAGGCTCGTCTTTGACATCCAGATATTTTCATGTTTTCGGGCCGTGGAAACTTTTCCTTGTCAACATACAGCTGAAGATCTCCCTTTGTTTTCTGTACTAGGTCACAGGCTTCGAGCACAAAAAAGGACTCGACGCAGTACTTCACCGTGCAAAATAACTTTCCCTTGACATGAGGGTTCATAATAACAGTGGCACATCACTAATTGCCCTTCACAAGGGAACAAATACGACGTGCATTGCTCAGTCACGCACGAAAGCATCCTATGCGAACTCGCAACAGAATGTGCTCCGTAGCCATATGGTGATGGCAATGACACTGTATGTGACTCTTCTGACGGGAGGCTGTGGCCAACGAGGTTTCAGTTTTGTTCTTATGTACAGGCAATTTTTGGACTCCAATAATCAGAAAAAAAAAGATGTGTGTTGAATTCAATATTTTTTAGGTTGAGAATAAAGATTTGCTCACACCTCCTTCAATTTAATGCTTAGCTGTCATTTTCAAAAATAATTTAATCTACCTTACTTGGAGAAGTGCAGGGTCGTGCCGTGGGCTTATTCAGACGGTGTTTACTCGTTTATTGGGCAAGGCTGAGTGTCACTGCCTATAATTTTAGTGTTTCGATTATACTACGCCCGGATTATATGACGGTTTTGCATGGTCCCCTCAGAGTCGTATAATCGGGGTTCCACTGTATTTGGAAATGAGTGTGTGTGTTACCAGTGGAATTGGTAGCTCTCTGTTCAGCACCTTTTCTGCTGCTCGTATTTTGCTGGGAGAGGTAATTATTTGGCACCTATTTAGTGGCAAAGTGTCTTTACTTGGCAAGGATAACTTCTTTTAACAACGGAGTGAATCTTAACGTTCCTGCTGGCATTCCTTTGTACCCTGTGTGCAGGAGTTCATGGTGCAGTGTGACCGGATGCTGTTCTGGCAGTGTGAAGCCATTGTGAGCTCTCTCGGCATGGTGCACTCGGGAAGTTTTGGCCTGGTGTGCGAGTTCCTGCCTCTGGGCTCCCTGGATGCCTATCTCCATCAGCACAGGTTGCAACTTCAAGCTGTTGACTTGGTTGAAGCGGCCAAAGGGCTGGCGCGTGCCCTCTGGTACCTGGTGAGCTACCAATTTGTCACATTGCTGGAAGACACACTATAGTTGTGTAGTTTTCCTTCTACCCATAGCATCATTCCCTAAGTTCATTGTTCCTCGGAGGTCCTTATCTAATTATTTATTATTAAACAGCATCGTTAGTTAGAAGCCACAGATGTCATTGGCTGTAACATTCTGCTGCCGAGTACAAGGTGACAGGTTGGATTCCCAGGAACTGTGGCCACTTTCTGATAAGGGTGGAATGCAGAAACTCTCAAAGACTTTAAGTGCCCATTGAGTAAACCTATGTTATAAAGGTTTACTCAATGGGCACACTTATAACATAGGAGTAAACCTATGTTATAAAGGTTTTGTCCGCCGCGGTGGTATAGCGGTTAGGGTGCTCGGCTGCTGACCCGAAGGTCGCGGGTTCGATCCCGGCCGCGGCGGTCGCATTTCGATGGAGGCGAAATGGTAGAGGCCCGTGTGCTTAGATTTAGGTGCACGTTAAAGAACACCAGACGGTCGAAATTTCCGGAGCCCTCCACTACGGCGTCTCTCATAATCATATCGTGGTTTTGGGACGTTAAACCCCAGATATTATTATTATTTATATGTTATAAAGGTTAGTCCTTATCTCACCCGTAAAGCATGTCTTATACCTTGTGGTATATGTTACTTTGTTATGAATACGCTGTCCTGCGAGGCAGTGTTATGTGAATTGCGTGCAGGCTGCTGGCTTTCATAGCAGATAAACCTCGTCAGTGTTGAGCTGCCTTGAACTGTAGCACAGCCTTGAGTTTGTAGTCATGTTTAGTCTCCACTGTTGCTGCCGCCAATTAATGTGTGTTACCTTGTGCACAGTGCTCTTTCTATCCTCTTTGCTGCCTTCCTTCTAGATATGCCTGGACAATTTTTGATGTAATCCCACCTATGTCAGGTCTGGGCAACTTTTGTCCTCCATGCATTGTACCTGTAAAGCGACAGTGGGCTCCTGATCAGCCACTACACATGACGTTAGACTTGATGCTAGCACCATGACATGGTGCTAGACATGATGGATGTACAAAACACGACAAATGGAAAATAGCATTTGGGTAGAGTGATTTCCTACATGCATTTGCAATTCTAGGTCATCCTGCAATTGGTTGTTCTTCTCCTGCTTGCCAAGCATTCACTTGGCAAATAAATTGCAGTTACCTGCATTATGACATAAATTGTAACGAGTTCTGGCATCCTATTCTTGAATTGATCTGCAAAGCCCACGAGAGTGCTATTGCATAGCGAACTACTGATAGAGCTTGTTATCAAAGATCTTTAACACGTTCATGTCTTGCTGATGGTTATGGCACTAAGACTAGGGTAGCGTCTTCTTCGTTGAAAAGATTTAGTTAGCCTGTTTCTGCTGTTTACCAAGCTATTCAAGGCTTTCTGCCCTCACTAAAAGTTTCTCATCAGCAAATGTTTGAAGTTGTATGTACTGCATTTCTTTTTTGGGGGCCATCTCACTGGGAGCATTGCCATTCATGTAACTACATTTTAGAAGGTTCCAGAGCACATTGTTCTAATTTTGTGCGTAATGCACTCCTTTTTCTTCCTTTCCTTTGACATCCTTTGTAGGAAGAGCAAGGCTGCGTTCATGGCAAGATCAGGTGCCGAAACATTCTAGTCTCTCAGCACGAAGCCAATGCATTCTATGTCAAGCTTTCAGACCCTGGACTGCTCGTCTACATGAATGAGGAGTAAGTTGAGCCAATTCTCGATCAGGGTTTCTTGCTACAGTTGCGTTTCTTTAGAGCACATTGCGAGGGCACATCTGTGGCTGATCTTTCTGCAGCATACATTGGATCCCACCAGAGTTCTACTACAACCTTAACATGGCCAAATCATCCATCAAGGCTGATACTTGGGCTTTTGGAACAACCCTGTGGGAGATATTCAGCTATGGGGAACCACCAATGGCGGGAGTCCCTATCACTGAGGTGAGATGCTATTTTTGTTGGTGTTCCCATTTGCAGTGCTGTCGAACATTGTTGCATATATGCAGTTTAAACCAGTAGCATTTGAGTCTGCCAAACCACTTCAGACTAGAATATTTTAGTTGAAATTTCTTCATGACAGCAGTGGAATTTTCACGTGGGACTGCATTAATCAAGTGCAAGGGCATCAGTAAAGTGCTTGCAATGCCTATTCGCTTTCGGAAAAATAAAGTATATACAGTAAAAGCTCGTTAATTTGGATTTATAGGGACCGGAAAAAATGTCCGAATTAACCGAATGTCCGAATTATCGAATGGTTGAAATAAAAACAATAAATGCAAGAGTTTTTTCAGCATACCTTTACTTTACAAAGTAATCGCGGATGCGTGTCTGTTTTCGAGCAGAAATTCGCGCGGACACAATTTTTTCTGAGCCCTTCAAGGTGCTCAGCAGCTCGCATGCTGTCTGCGGTGCCAAAATAAAATTCTTCAAGGACGACGAGGGCCTCCGCGACTTCCTTCACAGTGCGAGGGAGCCCGTGTGGCTCATGGTGTGGCTGCTCCTCTTCAGGCTTTTCATTCTCGGATTCGTTGCCATGCATCACTTCCTTGACGATTTGCTCATCAGTCAGACAGCCGGCAGTGGCAACACCATCATCAATGCCGATATAATCCTCTAGTGTCACTGCATCAGGCATAACACTTCCGAAATCCTGCCCATCGTCGGCACCGTCATCCGGCGACACTTCGGCATCGCTGGAGTCGAGTAAAACAAAGCCACTGTGCCTGAAACAGTTGGCAATGGCGTGCGCAGGCGTGTTCTGCCACACATACGCAAGAATGCTAACTGCGCTCAGGAGACTCACGTCGTATTGTTTGCCGACGTCATGGCACAGGAGCAACTTCTTGTCGGCAGAGCCCATTTTTCAGGGCACACAAAATTTCTACTTTGGTGGTGAAGTCCTTCGCCTCGTACTTGAGCCGCTTCGCCGGCGTTGCCATCGGCGGAGAGTGCGTTCACACGAAAAGTCAGCACAAAAGCACCCGCAACAATCAAGCTAAAGGAGCCGTACTGAATCATTCCTCGATAAAACGACGTTCAACGATACAGCACACCAACGGGAACAACGCAATAAAATGGCACCGCCAACAGCACACGCGAAGAAAAGGCGTTCAACCAGTTTCAAGTCAAGCCAAGTCGACAATTGATATCCATGGCGATGCTGCGTTTGAGCTTCACTTCTGTTCCGAATTGTTCTTTTTTCGTTTTCGAGCCTCGCCAGCGGCCCGAAAGTCGCTGAACTATCCGATTTGCGGTCAAATCTGTCCGAAATAATGAGCGCCCAGTCTCATAGAGTGATGCGTATATTTACAGGGACCAGATGACGTGTCCGAATTAACCGATTTTCCGAATTAACGAGAGTCGAATTAACGAGCTTTTACTGTACATATTAGAGAGAGGTATTGTCAGGGAGGAGGCACTCACAACAGGTGTCGTCGATAACACACTTTATTCCCTACTGCCCCTTTTCCCCACCATCGCCACTGTCCATCCTCATGATGATGATGACAGCACCGACTGTCGCGCCATCTCTCGGCCTTACGGTTGCCGCCTCCGCCACACAGTCCTTACACGTCTCCCCCCGTACAACGTGAACCCATCGGGGGCATGTCCAGTTGGGGTTCATGGTACACTGTCAGCTGGTCAGCGTGGGCTATCCCTCGACGTCGTCCTGTCGTGGGATCTGTCAGCAGGAAATCATTAGTGCCTACCTTCTTCGTAATCCTGAAGGGGCCTGAACGTCTTGGTGCGAGTTTTGATGATACGCCTGTTGCTGCATTACTTAGGGTATGGCTGTCCAGGAGAACGAGGTCTCCTGGCTCCAGGGTAACTGGCCGCCTGTGGTGGTCGTAATGTGCCTTTTGTTTTGCATGAGCAGCAACTTGTTGCGCGTGAGTAAACTCAAGGGCCTGGGCAAGGCACTGCCGAACTTCTTCGGAAAAGGCATGATAGGCCGCAGAAGGTGGTTCAACGTTGTCCTTGGTGCCAGGTGGTTCCCATGGAGTGCGCAGCTCTCGGCCATAACAAAGGAAGGCTGGTGTAAAACCTGTCACGACACTCTCCGCAGTGCGGAGGGCAAAGGCGATTTCAGGGATGTGCGAGTCCCACTCCTTATGGTTGGTGCAGTAGGCCCGAAGGCATTCTTTAAGTGTACCATTGTGGCGTTCTACCATCTGTCCCGCTGGGCGGTAAGGCACAGTATGACGGTCTTTGATGCCCCATTGCTTTAGAAGGCCTTTCCAAAGGGTGCTGACGAATGGTCGGCCGTTGTCGCTAGAAATTGATACCGGTATGCCATGGCGGCTGAAGACTTGCCGCATACAGTCAACAATGTTTTGGCTAGTAGCGGCTCTCAGAGGAAACAATTCAGTGAACTTTGTGAACTTGTCCACTACCACCAGCAGGTACTGGTGGCGCCGAGGTGTGAGCGGTAGCGGTCCAATGACGTCTACACTGAGCTCCTCCATCGGCGCAGTGGCCCACTGGCTGCTCATAAGGCCTGCTGGCTTTTGGCGTTTGGCCTTGGAACGCTGGCAAACTTTGCAGCATCTGACATATTTAGATATGTTTGCTCGCATACCTAGCCAAACGAAGCGAGAAGAAACACGCTGCAATGTCTTGAAAAAACCTGCGTGTGCGCTAGTGGGGTGATCATGTGCCATTTTCAACACGAGAGTCCGCAAGCACGCCGGTAGCCAAGGCACTTTTTGGTTTCCTCTTTGCTGAACGAGTAACCCACTAGACTCCAGTTCTGTCGAAGCGGCCAAGTCCTTAATTAGGCGTGATTGTGGGTCATCCTCCCGGAGTGGTGTACCCTGCATGACGCTTTTGAGTTTGGCAAGCAGTGGATCACGACTCTGTTCCTCAACAAGACGTTCAATATCACTCAGGAGAGTCGTATCATCTGTCGTAGAGAGAGGGGCAACTGTCTCAAATGTGATGTGTTGCTCGGGCTCTTGGATGGTAATGGGAAACAATGTTTCGGGTAGAGTCTGGCTAGGGTTATCTGGGCAGTTCAAGGGAGCTCGGCTAAGAGCGTCAGCTGGAATGTTGGCAGGTCCCCTCCTATGTTTGACCTTGCAGTTCAGACCATGCAGCCGGAGGACCCACCGCTTTACTCTTGGTGAGGCCTGATCTGTGTGAAACATCCAGGACAGAGAAGAATGGTCGCAATGGATTTCAAATTCCGTAAATTCGAGGTAAGGCCTGAATTTATCTACTGCCCAGACCACTGCCAAGCACTCCCATTCCTGAACTGTGTACTGTTTCTCTGCCTCAGTGAGGACCCTACTTATAAATGACACAGGTCTCAATTCCTCAGGGCCAGCCTGGAGAAGCACGGCTGCTATTCCAATACCACTAGCATCAGTCTCCACCACAAAGGGCCGGTTGAGATCAGGGAGGTCACCACGGCATCATGAGCTAGAGCTTCCTTCAGTCTCCCGAATGCATCCTCTTGCTGGTTTGTCCACTGCCAGGGTGCATCCTTCTTTAAAAGGCTGGTTAGGGGGTGAGCTGTGAGAGAAAACTGAGGTATAAAGCTTTGATAATAACCCGCCAAGCCAAGAAAGGCTTGAAGCTGTTTGATTGTTGTTGGTCAAGGGTATTGCAACACAGCAAGCATCTTGCCCTCATCAGGTCTACACTGCCAGGTGAAATTACATGTCCGAGGAACTTGAGTGAATTGCGGCAGAGTTGGATCTTGTCTGGGTTAATGGTGAGGCCTGCATCCTGATGCACTCTAGTACACATTGAATGTGTTCCACGTGGTCATCAAGGGTGTCTGAATAACCAAGACATCGTCTAGGAATGCCATTGCAAATCTGTGATTTACACTATCTAGAACAGTATCCATCAAAGTTTGGAAGGTTGCTGGCCCACCTGCAACACCGAAGGGCATCCGGTAAACTCGTAGGTGCCCTGGTGGCAGATAAATGCGGGTCTTGGGAATATCCTGCTCCCGCACTGAATCTGGAAAAACCCTTGCGAAAGGTCGAAACTTCGAAAACCATTGCGCCTGGCCCAACTGGGCCAAGAGCCAGTCAGTCCTGGGCATGGATAGGCAGGCACCCTTGTACGGCTATTCAGTGGCCGATAATCGATGGCAAGGCGGAAGCCACCAGACTTTTTGCAACCAGCACAGGGGCGCTTGTCCACTGGCTGGTGCTCAGGGCGTATGAGTTCATGTTCCAGGAGATCAGCGATGCAACTGTCCATAATGGCCTTTTTTTAGCATTGACAGGGCGAAGCTTGCAACGTACAGGTTGGCTATCCCCAGTGTCAATGCAATGTTCGAAAATGTTGTGCAACCTGGAGTAGCTGTAATGATTGGGCTGAAGTTCTCAAGCACTTGTGCGAGCGTGGGTCTACATTACTTGAGACGCGAGGTGTGTGGGGGTTGTTGGGGGCTGGAATTTCTGAGTTGGCAGTAGGCGCAGGTCGCTCGGCAAATATTGCTTGCAGGTCGTAGATCTCTTCGCTGTCTAGCCCTCCCTTAGGCCGGCACTCTCCCTTGACGAAAGGCACGATGCACTGCGGTGCAGTCCCGATCGTCCAACCTCCAGTGCAACATGAAGGGGATATCCGGGTCACAGTCAGGGAAGTCTCTCCCGAGCACTACTCCCTACAAAGGTCGGGCACACACAAAAACCGTTGCCGGCGAGAGCCTGCTGCCCAGTGTATCTTGCATCGGAGCGAGGTAGCAGATTTGGGACCAACCTGTGGCCAGGCGGAGCGCACGTACCTCTCTTTTATGGCTGGCTCCTGTTGCTTCGGCGGCTGCCATCGCCTGCGGTCCCAGAAGGCTTACGCTGGACCCAGAGTCTAAGAGCGCCTGAACGTCGTCACACCGATGCGGATGTCGAGCAGGGGTTCCTTTCGGCCAGCAGTAGTCGCAACTGGAGCGCGCTGTCGTAGATGCTCGCCGGCGCAGCATCTACCAACGTCGGTTTCCCGGAAACCGACTGTCTGGGCATTCAGCCCGCATGTGCCCCGGTTGACCGCAAGTTAAAACACGTGGGCGCACATTTTGCCTAGCCGTAGCGCACTGGCGGGCAACATGGCCGATCCCTCCGCAGCGCTGGCAGTGGACCTGTCGTGTGTTGGGCCGGCTTGCCAACGACGGCCGATGAGCGAGGCGTAGGCTAACGGCTGCGTCGGCGTAGGGACGGTGGAGGCCGGATTGAACTGATCACGGGCGTATGACGGTTAACAGCTTGCAAGGCGTAGTGGCCAGTGGTATGCCGAGGCAGTGCTGGCCGAGGACACTGCGGTAGACGTAGCCGTACCCACAGCGGCCGTCATTGACATCGGTCGCGGGTCCGAGGGCCGCCATGTGTGGTCGGAATGCCAGGTCCCTTGCGACCTGATTGCTGGTGGAGGCGGCGGCTTGTACTGCCAACGCCGCCACGCTCTTTGCATCAATCCATCCGCCGCGGCGGCGAGCTCCTTCAAGGTTGTGAATGACGAACCCTTCAGCGAGGTCTTGCAGCTGCGGGTGCATTTGGCGGAGAACCCGCTGCACTTTTTCTTCCTCAGTCACCGGCTCTCCGATACGATCATAGTATGCCGATATGACGTATATAAATTCCTTTAAATTTTCCTCGGGTGCTGCGTTCGCTGTTCGAGCTCCTCCTTCAGGCGGCGTTTGGAGTCGATAGAAGCAAACTCCGCGCGGAAAGTTTTTGTGAATTCGTCCCACGAGTTGAAAGCGCCGACGAATTGCCACCAAAGCTTAGCGCTGCCCTCCAAGGCAGCCGGCACCACGTTGCTAAGTCTTTTGGCCTCGTCGATACCGGACACGAGGCAAAAGTTCTCCAACGTTCCAGGAACACCTCTGGCGACTGCAAATCGTTGAAGCCGAGAACTTCGGCGGTTCAACGAGCGGTGTAGAAGTCACGGCATGCGGCTGCGAGGGTTGCGGCACGGGCACCAGCACACCTAGGCTACCGGCGCGGCCGTGACTGTAGCTACAGTGTCTAGGCACTGTACTGTAGCGGCCATCACACGTTGCCGCAGCAGGGAGGAGACTTGCTCGCGCTGGATCACCGATCCATCGGTTTGGCCGATGAGATACCGCACGACATCCTGCGGAACGATTACGTTTTCCATTTGATCCCGGACGGGCCCCCACTTGTCAGGGAGGAGGCACTCACAACACGTGTCGTCGATAACACACTTTATTCCCTACTGCCCTTCTCCTCACCGTCGCCACTGTCCATCCTCATGATGATGATGACGGCACCGACTGTCGCGCCATCTCTCGGCCTTACGGTTGCCGCCTCCGCCACACAGTCCTTACACAGTGTTGCAAAAACTGTAATATGCTTACGGACAAAGTAAGACTTCACAGCAGTATTTGCGCCATCGTGCAGAGGATTCTCACTGATGTTCTTGTAAGTAGATGGCAACCCACTATAGCTGGTCGGCAAGTAGAGCAGCGACACCCATCATTACAGAAGCAAAAACCACTAACAGTGCAGCGTATAATGAGCTGTCATGTTAAGCTGTCAAACAAATCCCAATAACTTGTTTCGGAACGAAACTAGTATACCTTGAGCAAGAAAGGCAAATCTTGGGATACAAGCAGATATTTCATTAAAATAAACCGTTGGTTGCAGTTATGAAATTTCGAGTAAATATTTTTGTACATAAGCATTTGCTGCTTCATTATATCGATCTATAATAGCAAATTCGCAAATGTATTGAAGTACCTTAAGATACATTTCAGAAGTATCGTATCAGATACAATAATTCCAGAAGTGTTTTTATCTGCATCTCTTAATACTTCTTGCCCAAGTATCTTGTATCGTATCGCGATACAATTTCAAAGTATCTTTGCCCAGCCCTGAATACCACATTAAAAGATAATAATAGCAATAATGATACCTAATAATAAGTTTTTTTCTAGTTTGGTGTCACTTAGATCACCACCGTTTTATAGGGATGCTCATAGCAAGCATCCATCCATCCATCCATCCTTTAGTGTGTCTTCTTGACCAAGTATGTTCTCGAGGCAAGAGTGGTGCTTTTGGTACTGTGAAAGGGTAACGGGCCAACACAAGAAAAAATGGTTTTTTGTTTAGTGTGCCTCTAAAAATTTGGCTAAGTTGTTCACAGCTCCGTCTCCTATTTATAGAATGTGCTTTCTAAAAGCCCAGGTGTGGTACAGAGGCCCTTTGAAAAACCTTGCACACTGGATGCTCAACTTTTAAAAATTGAAAGTTTACCTGCATCACAGAGTCAGGAATGGGTTCCAAGTTGTACTGCGTGCCGTACCACTTCTCCACAGAATCTGCCTGCCCCATGAAGCGTTTGGCCACCACAGCAATCCTAAAACAATTTGCAGCCATGTCTTCAAAATGGCCATCAATCCCATCAGTGCCCATTTTTTCCACTGCCACTTTAGAAAAAGTACTACATATACTGTACATATAGGTTATACTGTTCAACAGTACAGTATAGTAAATACTATATGTACTAAATGGCCCACCAACAATCAGTATATGTAGTATTATGCCGTAAACTTGTGCCATATCCTATGACCAAGAATGTGATAAGAAACATATGAGATACTGATAATAACTACATTCCAAAACAAAAAAGTAGGGTGTGCGAATATTCGGAATTTAGAATATTTTTCGAATAGTGTTTTGCTATTCGATTCGATTCGCACTGGAATTTTACTATTCGAACTATCGAACTTCCCAAAAACAAACACAGTCAACTCAGATTGAAAGTGACCCCTTCAGATTTTTAATATGCTTCATCTCATTACACTCTCGTATTGCGGCAAAGCTGCCTTTCAAGCTCCGTTGCGGTCGAACTTTGCCAAGACAGTCAACGTCCGATTGGAAATGGTCTCTAGAATTTCAATATGCTTCACCTCATCACACCTCGGTATTGCGGCAAAGCTGCCTTTCAAGCTCCGTTACGGTCGAACTTTGCCAAGACACTGTCAACGTCCGATTGGAAGTGGTCTCTAGATTTTTATATGGTTCACCTCATCACATCTCGTATTGCGGGCAAAGTGACCTTTCAAGCTCCGTTGCGGTCGAACTTTGCCAAGACACAGTCAACGTGCGAAAACAGAAGCAGCGCGAAAAAAACGACGACATAAATAGGAACACACACAACAGGACAGCGCTAGTCTGTTGTGTGTGTTCCTATTTTTGTCGTCGTTTTTTTCGCGCTGCTTCTGTTTCGCATCATGAACCGACTCGCCCAAACCTACAAGTTGTTGCTAACAGTCAACGTCCGATTGGAAGTGGTCCCTAAATTTTCAATATGCTTCACCTCATCACACCCCGGTATTGCGGCAAAGCTGCCTTTCAAGCTCCGTTACGGTCGAGCTTTTGCCAAGACACTGTCAACGTCCGATTGGAAGTGTCCCTAGATTTTTAATATGCTTCACCTCATCACATCTCGTATTGCGGCAAAGCGACCTTTCAAGCTCGGTTGCGGTCGAACTTTGCCAAGACACAGTCAACGTCCGATTGGAAGTGGACCCTAGATTTTCAATATGCTTCACCTCATCAATTGCGGCAAAGCTGTCTTTCAGCTTCCTGCTACGGTCGCAATATATTAACTCAAAAAAAAAAAACGCTGGTTCCAACATGGAGATGAAAGATGTGGCAGAGGTGGGGGCTCAATTAATGCTGTTTGGACCTGAAATTTGGGCAGGAAGTCCGACAAATCGGAAGCCGAAGCTTTTTAGCATCCATATTTCAATGTTCTTATATATTGACGTCTATGAGGCAGATTTGGAACTCCGGACTTGAAGGGAGCACACCCTTGTCCGCCACATCAGTTGGGCTTCCACAGAAATTGAAAGAGGAGGAGAGGCTGAGGAAATGGCATCTTTGACTATTATGTGTAAAGTGTTGTCAGCAACACTTTGGTTGCCACCAAATTCATGTACATAAATAGAATTCGGCCTCTACATTGCACCCCGCCAGTGCTTCATCAACCTAGCGAAAAGAAACATTTTCGTGTTGCTATTTCGTAAGAATATGCTTAGGAATACTCTCTAACTTTTTTTTCTGCAATTTCGCTTCGAAGCATTCGAAAAATATTCTAGAAATATTCGAGAATATTCGAAAAATATTCGATTCGATTCGCACTCACACTTCAATATTCGAATTCGCTTCGCACCCAAAATTTGCTATTTGCACAGCTCTACAAAAAAGAGCTTGTGAAAGCTGTGCACTTTGGATAATTTAAGCAAACTTCTACGCCAACTGTCAATGCCCAGTACATGCATAGTGAGACACATTTCACAAAAGGATGCAGCAGTGAAACAGTGATAACTTTATCACTGCTGACTGCACACTACCACTGTCTCATCACTATTGAAGTGACTGACTATTTCTGGCCACAGTCATCCCTCTTATCCTTAGCTGGGTACTACTATGCTTTATTACAATGACCATGTCATGACTCGCATATTAATCACCACTTAAGCACAGACTTGAGTTGTATTAGAGCATTACAGCCAACAACACAAGCTAAAAAGAATTGTTAATTAAACCAAAAGTTCACTTAAACTCCCTTTTGAATAGATTCTATTTCCTGTAAGTTACAATTATGGCTCAGCATTGCCCCAAGACATCTACATTTGTCATACAAAGAACAGAAGGAGCAAATGCACGGTGCTATAGCTGAATTTTTCTGCTTTGCACACTGTGGGCTGTACGTTACATTGTATTCTACCAAAAAAACCTTAAAGTTGCACTACCCACAAATTAAATGTGCTAGTTACCCACACAAACGTTATTAAACAGTCTGCACGTCAATTCATATCAATCATCATTATTCTCAGCCTAGTATTATGTCCCCTGCATGACAAAGGCCCCAGACAATGATCTCCAATTTGCCCTGCCTAGCACGAGCCATTTTATCCTTGCATACTTCTTCATTTCATCGCTCCATTTAACTCCCTTCCCTTGGTATCCCTTCCGTGCTCTAACTGACCATCGGTTGTCTGTCCTATGCATTACTTGGGCAGCCCCAGAGCCGTATATGTGGAGAGTCTGACGATTGGGCGGGGCAGTGACGTCGCGGCACGGCGATGACGCCGTTCACGTCTCCGCCCGCCTCCGCTCCGCCGCCGCCGCCATATATAGTCTTTCCGCGCGACGAGCGTACGGCTGACATTATATACGTCCTGTTCATCCGTGAAATCTAGCGCTGCTAAACAAATTGCGAAAGTGAAATTGTGCAAGCACATTGTGATACAAATTTAATGAAGAATATGGAGAGGAATTAGATGTGTTGAAATCACCAAGAAACTGATTTCTAGAGTTGTGTACGCCGATTCGAGTCCACAACGGTTCTACGATACGCACTGTGCTTTAGTGCAGCTCTTAAGTGCCCATTCCTGCGTTGTTCGGCACCGCCGTTGGCGTCATCGGCGTAACCGATAAAGCGAACGAGGACAAAAGATAGCGAACGCGGAGTCCTGTCGATACCACAAGCCACTGTCCTCTAACATGACTTTCTTTCTCCGTCACGTGTGCTCGCCCTTCGTCGGAGCTCAATCGCATGCAGGGCTGGCAGGTGTGCTGCGGCTGTCTCGCTTGTCGTGACGAGGATGTTGATGTCAGCGTTTCGCTTAGTGCGCGACACCTGCAATACACAGCGTGGTGTGCGTAGCACTCGAGCACTGGCAGTTTCTGTGGCAATACGTAACGAATGTTCCAATGCGGATAGCCAGAACTTCAAACACAGTTGGCGTTGCCTCAATACAAAGCTGTGCTCAGAATTCGCATGAAGAAGTATCATGATCATCGGTGAGTTTTCGTGCTATGAAGGCCTTTGAGTGTGCGTCTATCTTGGTTTGTTTTCTTGATTAATTTTTTTGAAGCTTAGGTTCAATAATAACGACGCTTGGTGATGTTTCTGATGCTTAAGATGTTTAGTACGGTTCAGCTGGCGCTTCTCTGCACGGTGATCTCCTTAGAAGTTTTTCGACCCTGCAATGATGGTCGCTCCGAAGTTGGAGTTGAACTGTTGAGTGTAATATATATATCACACTAATTTCTTTACTTGCTTCGGGAGCGGAGTACCAGCGAGTGCGCCAGATCACTACAGTCAGAAATCAGATCTCCCATGCTTGCGCTTTCAACAGTATGGAGGTGTTCATGCAAGCAGAATTCCGTGATGTTGAATGTCATGGTCATTAAAACATTGCTTTTAGGGTGAACGCCTTAGATGCCTCATGAAACGCGCTAATTGACTAGAGTCCCGAGGCTTCGGCACCAACACGAGTGAGGCAAAAAAATCACGTGTTGACGTCACCATGACATCGTAGATAGCTCAAATTTGTGATGTGTCAATGACGTCATGCTGATGTCGGATTACGTTACGTCATCTGATATTGTCATCACACGACATCAGCGCTTTGCACAGCCTCCGTGATCGGACCCACTGATCACGGAGGCAAAACAATACCAAGTAAGTGCCGAAAGCTTGCAACGCCTCCGATCCTGGAGGCATTAAAACACCATGTGATGACGTCGCCAGGACGTCATAGGTAGCTAAAATCTGTGACGCGACAATGATGTGATGTTGACGTCAGATTACGTTAAGTCATCTAATAACTTCCATCACATGACATCGGCGCTTTGTACAGCCTCTGTGATCGGCCCACAATCACGGAGGCAATGCAAGACCGGGGACGTGCAGAAAGCTTGCAACTCCTCCGGTCTTGGAGGCGTTGCAATAATGTGATGATGTCATCGCGTGAAGTCACGTTATTCGATGTAATCATGACGTCACAAGCTTTGGTCGAATGGTGGCATCATCACATGATTTTTCCCATCCCTCGTGTTGACGCCACTGACGCAGGCCGCCGACGCCATGGACACCGGCGGTCAATTTTCGCGTTTGCTGAGGCATATAAGGTTTTCGCCCGAGAAGGTGCAGGGCCCCTAGAAGGCGAGTGTTAAATGAAAACGATACTTTGTTCTGCTAGTGTGTGATAGCGGACATTCTGTTGATTTACTTTAAGAAATCATTTTTCTGCTCAACTTCTTCACGCCCTATACTTCCTAATCACGAAATTTCATCGAGGACATGAGGGCCCCTTGCTATAATAGAAGAGCTTCCTGCACGAGCACAGACATCGTGCACTATACGTGCGTGACTAGAAAGCGCAAGGCACATTCGCTTAGCACAGAGGTGCACATTAATTTACATGCGCAAATTAAGCGTGAACCTGGTATCATGTACAAAAGCGGCAACACAGCGCTAAATGACACCATAGGCCGAGAGTCACAGAAACGCAGACCACATAATGTGCCAGAAACGCATGCCAGATAACCGCCGCAGCTGATGTGCAACGGCACTAACCTGTGATATCGAAATAAATCTTCTCCACACAACATCACGTAACATCCCAAGCTCGTGCTCAGTACATGTGATAAATTACGTAAACGCCACATATCAACCTTGACACTTATGCATGATCGCTGCAAAATTTCAATCTGCCCAAGCGTTTGAAGCGTGAACCATAAAACTCCTTTTTTTCAGCGCGACAAAATGATTTTTAAAGTTTGTGCGCTGCCCCACCACAGTGGTCTAGAGGTTATGGCGCTCGACTGCTGACCCGAAGGTCGCGGGATTGAATCGCGGCCGCGGCAGCTGCATTGTCGATGGAGGCGAAAATGCTTGAGGTCCATGTACTTAGATTTAGGTGCACGTTATAAAACCCCAGGTGGTCGAAATTTCTGGAGCCCTCCACTACAGAGTCTCTCTGAATCATATGGTGATTTTGGGACGTTAAACCCCAGATATTAAAAAAAAATAATTAAAGTTTGTGCGCCTGAAAGGGCCCCATTGCACAACGAATAATAAGCTTGTGCTAATGGTACGCTGTTTACAATACCAGCAATATTCAAGCGAAATACTCAAGTACGTCACTCGCATAACACGGAGCAGTCGGTCGGGGTCCATTTGCTGCGTCTGATGTTTCTAATCCAAAGGCGTCGTCGCTTCTTTTACTTAGGAAGCCTAAAAAGGCGGAAACCCTGCGCGCTGCTGTTTGAGCAGTCAACCGCACAACAACAGCCCATCGCACGCAACAAACTGACGCATGAATACGCGCGCGAGACCATAAGTGGCTTCACATAAGAGTCGCAACCTATGCGCGCTGCTCAGCAATAGTGTGAATGCGGCGCGCTGGCGCCTCACCATCGCGGCTCTGCCAGACTCCACGCCGCGCTGCCGACACCGGCGAGGAGAGAGGGTTCACGAGAAGAGGGCGGCGCTGGGGTGGGGCGCGGAGAGCGGTGAGATGAGAGAATCGCCAAACTCTCCCGAAGGGTATATGGCTCTGGCCAGCCCAGGTCCACTTCTTTCACTTGATATCAGCTACACCTGTTTGCTGTCTGACCCCCTCTGCCATGCTCAGATCTTTTAATGTTATGCCTACCCTTTTTCATTCCACTGGATGCTGCCTGGTCATTAACCTTTTTTCAGCCCCATATGTCAGAACTGGCAGTATGCAATGACTGTATACATTTTAACGCGATAGCGTTAGAGAGCTCGTTTCGCAGAAATGCCGCTGTCGGTGTCGGCGTCGCTACGTCGCTTGTGAGCAAAAAATCGTCCGTGACCGAAAAATCGAGAAAGATGCAAATAAAATAAACAATAAAAATCTTCGGTCCCATTGAGGATCGAACCGGGGCCGTTTGCGTGGCAAGCAGGTGTGCTACCACAATGCCGCAATGTTACTTGCAACTGCTTCGGGAAAAAATACTACATAAATGCCATGTAGTGGAAGGAGCCTCCTTAACGCATTTTGTTCGGCAGGTGTCACGATGAAAATGAGCCTATTCGGCGATTTGTAGGCGCATTGGCGAGGCCATCAAACTAGTACGTTTTTTTTGCGCGACACCATGCTTCGAAAAAAGCCGGGTTAGTGCAGCCATCGCTGCTAAAAACACACACGAACTTTCAAGCAGCTCTAAAAATGGACAACTATGTCCACCTAGCGGAAAACATATCAAGCCACTGCCTCCTTTCTAGAGGAGGCGTTGATCAAGCCACGGCCGGTCTGGAGGCGCGCGCTCGCTCCTTCCTTTACGGCCTGCGCACGGGGGCCTGTTTCTACCTATGGCCGCAATTTTGTGGGGGCGCTCCGAGCCAACTGCTCCCTAGCTCACTCCCGGCCGTTGCGGAGGCTAGCGCGCGCAGGGAGTGCTCGGCTTCCGACTTACCGTGGCGCTTTCTGAAGTTACTCTATATGGTATTCATGGTACCAATGCGATAGAAACATGGTAGCAAGTATATATGATGACTTTGGTAAATTCCGCTTTACAGAAGTGGTGGCGCAGGCCACTCATAAGCCCGCTTCTGTTGCTCAGCAAAGCATCGACGCGGTTATAACACAGCCTTGTTTTTTTTTTTAGGTTTCTGTAAATTTGAGAATAAGTAAGAGGATGAACATTGCATTTGGTTGAGGAAACGGTTTAATCATGGTTTAGGAAATGTTTATTTCAAATGTATGTGCCGGCCGTCGCTATACTTGAAAATAACAAAATTGCACATTTTTTGTTGGAGGCATCTTAATTCGTGCTTTAATACTGAAACAAATGCTTCAAAAAAGTGAAAGTCACTGCATAATGGGGACGGCCACGCTGCAGACGAAGAAGAAACATAAAAAAACTTTCAGAGAATCCTTTCAATGGGAAACAGAATGTTTTCCTTGGTACTACAACAATATGCGCATGGAGAACTGAAAAAAATCACTGCTGGTAAAACACTGTTGTGACAATCACAGTTTAAAGGAGTCAAGTCTGTCACAGCCTGATATGCTTCCGTGAGGGCTTGTGAATAAAACCGGAAGGCCTGTCATTCTGATCTGTTAACTTTTTTGTGTAGTTTATTAAGAAGAATCCGGAGAAACTTCTCAGAAATAATATGAGCCAGCACTCTCGCGTGACTCTTGTCCACACCTTCCGGACAGTCCAGAAGTGGCGAATCTTCAAGGTATGGCTCAACAGTCAATTGCAGAGTCTCAAGGATTTTCATTCGAGGAAGATATTTGACTGCTTTCTCGAAGAACGTCACAATTGTGTGCAGCATTCATAGGAACTCCGGCTTTGGGTAGTATAGATTATAGGCTTCTTGCTGACGGAGAAGATGACACAAAGGACTGCTCGTTTTGTTTGTCGTCACTAGCATGGCGCATGTTTCGCAACCGACATCAGTGATGAGTTTGGCAATGTAACCACCTACATACACCAAGCCTGAATAGGCAAGAGAGCTCGGTGGTTTGTGAGGAGGTTCTCGCAGAGCTTCAAGTTCCTCAATAACATCTTCCGGAATAGACACCGCCGCTTCTTCAATGTTTTCATCGCGAATGCCCATGTCTTTTGAAGGTAGCGCCTTTTCCTTGACAAAGTGGGTCAAAGCAGCTGTGACGGCTCTTGCGTCTAGCGCATCATTGCCCCCGCACATTGCCCTCAATTTTCCAAACAATGCCTATATAGGATCACTGTTAAATTTCTTCGTGAGCACATAGTTTACTCCTTTTCTCAGAAGAAATGGGACTGTCTCCACTGTGGACTTTGTGGTGAAAAGCAGGGCAGCGTACGTCTCGTCTGTAAAGTTTCCAACGCCAGCGGCGACAGAAGAATCTTGGATGCGCTTAATGTAGCCCGACAATTCATTTTCCAGCCACAGCAATCGGCTGTCGTCCTGCTTTGAGATGGGAAGTTTCCAGTCATTTCCACTGTACGTAGTGTTATGAATGTGTAACCATCTCTTTATGGCTTTCATGAAGTTGATTGTGGATGCTGCATCCTTAAATAGAACAATAGAGGAGTTGCCCCTCAAGTTTCGCAGATGTTCCAGTGCGCCAATGACTTGGAGCGAGAATACTTGCACTGCACGCATTACATTCATCTTTTCCAGGTTAGATGGGTAATCCCCTCTGTGACGTTGTAAATATGCGTGGCCCACCAAAAATGCACTGCTGTGGCAGCTGGGGTTCTCTAACGTGCACATAAATCTAAGCACACGGGCCTCAGACATTTTCGCCTCTATCGAATATAAGATGGTCGGGTCTTAAAAAATATTGTTGTTGCTAGTAGCGCTGCGTGTGCGTCTTCTATTGCCGAGTGCCGAGAAAGGCAGACTGTCCCCACACGCACCTGTACTTCCTTCACCGCTTGCTACAACCGAAAGAAGTAATTAGCACGAGAAATTGGCCGGGCACAGCTGGTTTACAACACGAAGCGCATGTGGCGAAACGCGCTTTGGGCGGTTGGCTCGCGACGCCCTCACGCGGAGCGCGCCGTCGTGACTGTATAGAAAAAGTTCCATTGTACTCCCGGCGGCTGCTCAGGCCGTAAGGGAAGGAGCAAGCGCGTGCCTCTAGACCAGCCGTGATCAAGCAAACAGCAAACATTAGATAATGTGCTGCCATCTGTGAGGCATTGTGAGAAATAGTCTCGACTCTAGCACAGGGAAGTGCTTTAGATCGAAAACCTGTACCATTACTACAGAAACATAGCGCGCGCGTCTGTGTGCATGTGCGTGTAACAACACACATTAATAAGTATGCACTTAGTGGTTGAAGTGCGCACTAGGGGCCGGATTTCGCCATCGCGTTCAACTCTTAAAGGCGTAGCTTAAGGGTCCCCGATTTTTTGTTTTAGGGACAGTGGCAGCTTGCCCGTCAGCACTCTTTAATTATAAAAATATTACAGTGTGCATTAGGACACACAAAGGTGCCTTGGAAATTCACCAAACACACTAGTTCACTGAAAAAAGGCATGCGGCTGGCTTTCCAATTTGTGTAGATGAAAAGGCATTACCTTTTAAACCAGAAAATAAGCATGGCACATAAACATCTAGCAATTAAGTATCCCTCAGTACCTCGCAAGAAAAAAATTTTATGGTAACGCATCTGCAAGAAACACTAGCTGTCAGTGATACTTAGAATGTTCATTATTATGCCATACACACATATTAAAGCACCCCTCTGCCCTTGCTATTCATTGTTACTCCACTTCCCTAATGTGTTAATGGCTGCACATTTTTTAATGAAGTTTTAAAGCCACTGCATGTGTGATAAGACCTGTTACCAGGCTGCATACTACACCCACGGTATAATTCAAACCAAGGTTTCACTTGTCTTTCACGCTCCAATAATTAGAATTCATGCATCACCACATTTACCACTACAAAGGTGATTGCACCTCTATTTGTGTACATGAGCAGTTTTGCATTTTGGCCATATTAAAATTAATTTTAGTTTTATTGGCTGCATAAATTGCAGTAAACAGTCACTTATTAATTAAATTAACCGTTTGAGGGTTTTCGCCGTACATGTACGGCATAGCCTGTATGTTTAAAACGCGCACCTTTTTCGATCATTTCTCTTGCTTGGCATGTGCTGCCACATTTCGGGAATACGTAGAATTTTTTTTAATGCGCGGATGTCTCTCCGTTGTTTTTTTCTTTTTTCTTCCCAAAGCGGCGCGCTGGCTATCGCTTGCCCATCCAAGCGCGTTCGTGGTGCGGATGGTTTAAAACGCGTGCCTTTTTCGATTATTTCTTTTGCTTGGCATGTGCTGCCACGCTTCGGGAATACATGCAATTTTTTCCATGCGCCGCTATCTCTTCGTACTTTCTTTTTTTTTTGCTTTCCGAAGCGGCGCAGCGGCTTTCACTTGTGCATAAGAATGCGCGGACGCGGTGCGGCTGGTTTCGGTTGCGTCCTTAGGGTGGTTATCGCTTCTCGCGCCCGCAATGCTGATGGCTGTCTAGTTTCTAATATCTCAAAGGGTGACCGCTTGTGACTCGTTTATTGCTCCCTGGGGCATGATTACATCTGTTTCCGTGTGGCGCTAAATTACACAAACGATGCCACCGTGGTTGTGTCTCCTATTTTGGGGATCACGAACATTTTTTACCAGAAAAGTACTCTGATGCGCTTATTTTTGTATGTCTGAAAGTTATCTTTAATACAATGCATAATTTTTATTTATAAAAAATCGTATAAGTATTTTTTAGGGTTTTTCTTGATATTACTTTGAATAAACCATGTGTATGTAACAACAAAAATGATTTTTTTGTCACTTTACGGTCACGCAAAAAAAATTTTAGACAATTTTTTTTTCTTTAATAGAATCGTCTGAAGAATTTATTTCAGCAATAAAGAAATTACACACTGCATTTTTGGACTGCATTTTGCGAAAAAATTTTAGCCTCAAAGGGTTAGCAAGCATACTGTTAGAATAAAACTTTGCAAAAAGAAAGACGTAGGACAAGGAAAGGTATGCACAGACCACAAGCGCTTACAAGTGAAAATTTTATTGCATGTGTGAAAGAACACATATATACAAAAATGGGGGCGCAACACGCTTCAGAGAGCATCGAAATTCACTGACTGGAGCACTGTCAATTCATCTCACCTTGCACTGTCCGTCATGGAAATGTAATCCCATCTTCAAAAGCACAATCAGTGTGTACAGTCACCCTAATCAGACCATGTGAGAAATCTTGGAGACATATCACATCATAAAGAACACCGCACTTTGTGTAAGTCAACCTTCTCTATTGTTACCAAACAAGGAATTCAACTTTATCAATAGATTTTAAACACGTGCCTTGGTTGTTTGCTCTTGTGCCTGTTTTTGGCATGCGCGATGCGCCCCCATTTTTAGATGCGAAGCATCTTATGGCAGAGTTCAATCTGGTGGTTGTGGTGTGCGGCGTGACCACCCTTACTGCGCATGCGCATCATCCTCCCCCTCTCTCTCCTCTCCTACGCTCCCCCCCTCTCGCGCGCCTGTCGACCGCGTTCCCCGCTCACCCTGTGAGAATTGACAGCCAGGCTAGAGGGAAGACATGACGCGCGTAGCGTTCCTTTTCGCATTCTACGACGCGAGGTTGGTAGCATGCCCGAGGTCGGTAACATGGCCAACAAACGCCAATGGAAAAGGATTGTGCAAGTGCTCCGGCTTCACATCACCTCATGGTCCCCTTTAGCAGGAGATGGTGTTTTTTGTAGTATATATTATATGTTTTTTCACATGTGCAATAAACCTTCAGTTGTGAGAGAGCGCTTGTGGTGTGCATATACCTTTCCTTGTCTTGCATCTTTCATTTTGCACTCTAGGTTTTATTACAATATGCAGTGCCAACTAGCCCGCTATCCATCCCATTACAAGCATACTGTTGCCCACACACAGGCAAGCACGAACAGATCTCACCCTATCACTATTATCTATCGTTATCACAATGCTGTTGTGATGAAGAGCACAGGCAGATGTGAGCAAGTGCTTTGGCTGCCTCTAAGCAAGTCTCCAAAACTTGACAATACGCAAGTTACAACACTAGGCACATGGGACGACAGCACACAAGTCACTAGCTGTCCTATTGGCTCAGCCAGCCATTTCACACTTTGCTGAGGATTACCTGCAAGATAGGGTGCACAGGTGTGAAGAAAAATTCACCGACAATTACGATACTGCCTAATGCGAATTCTGAGCGCAGCTGTTTAGGTGTTTTGATTTTGCAATAAGTTGAGACAAAAAATTTGAGAGAGACATGTACGTATGTCACAGACAAACAAGTACTTAAGGAGAAAAAACTGCTCGGTCGCCGCAGCGCACGAGGGTGGCGCAATAGCGTCATGGAGGAAATGCGGTTTTCACCACAGCACAACAGATGACGCTTCCGGCGTGTTGCCATCGTTTACATGGTCTTCTACGGACGCGACATATAAAAATCGTTATACCGCCGTGCACATTGTCAAATTTCTGATTTCTGTCTGTGACATCAACTGATAGATGTGACAGATATTTTAGCTGCAGTTAATAATAGATACTGCCCGAATTATAGGCCGTGCAGCATCTGAAACGAGCTGCTAGTTGTGGCCCCTGAGCAGATGACGTCTGCCCCATGCATAGGCCCCTCTCTCCTCGCTCGCATGTTGTGCGCACACTTGCATAGATGGCCTCAGGAGGGAAAGTTCCCTATTCGCGCAGGTAAGCTTTCGCGCATTCCTTCCTGATTTGCAGGACTTCTGTCTCTTTAGCACACTCAGTGGCTTCAGCATTGTGCCGGCAGTGCTGACTTCTCGAACTTCTCGACTTCTCGAACTAAGAAAGAAGTATTGCTCCGTGAAGAAGTATTGCTCCCTCAAAATGGGACGGAAATGTGTTGTGCTGAACTGCAACAGTGGGTACAAATCCTACAATGAGTGGGTATGCAACCTTCAAAGATCCTAGTGACCCTGCAAGGTTGGAAGCGTAGGCTCATGCATACCAAGGAAAGATTGAGCTCACGCCTCGTGACTATGTTCGCAAGAAGCACTTCTCGGAGATTAAGTCCCATCATTTGTTGAAAAAACTCAGAGGGTCCCTTATGCAACAGACTAAAATGACTCAAAGGCGAGAGCCATCTTCTTTTTCTTCAGTTGACATGTCTTGCTGCCCCACCCCAGTGCAAAAGCCTTCTGCATCTAATGTGGTTTTGCACTGCCTCCAGGATCGGAGGCATTAAAAGCTTTTTGCACCTCACCCGGTTTTGCACTGCCGTTGTGAACGGACCACCAATCACGGAGGCAATGCAAAGCGACGATGACATGTGATGACGACATGATGACTTCACAAACTGCGGCAATCTGTGACGTCGCAATAGCGTCACGTGGTAATGTCATCACGGGATGACGATTTTTTGCATCACTCATGTTGAAGTCACCGATGCCAGATGCTGACAGTCAATTTTTGCGTTTGATGAGGCATCTAAGGCTTTCACCTTAAAAACCGAACCTAACCTATAGAGTTCACTTTACCATAAATTGTATAGATTTCGCATTCCACAAGAAATCTCACACAGGTAATTTTCCTGTATGTGACGCCATTTCTCCCTTTACTTTATGGAGCCGGCGAGAACGCACAAGAAACACCCCCCCCTTGGGAACGGTGAATTGGCGCCAAATGGCCTTGAACCGGCGAGCTTCGCCAAAGAGCGCGACACACGTTTTTCCATAGTTTTTCCCTCTCCACTACAGGACTCTCACGACAGAGGGCGCGTCAGTGCTTTGCCCGATTCCGTAACTTTATTAGGACACCCCAGCGAGCACAGTTTCGCCTCCTCAAGGATTCTTGCTCCGCGACGTATGTACAGTTGCATAACACTATTTAATCGCATTGAGCATCTTCACACCCAGACGTCTCAGTGCCTCCGTGTAATCCATGTCACCCTTCTCCTTGACAATTTCTTGCACTGCCTGGTTCAGATTGAACATACTTCGGTTGGCCTTATTTACATATTCCACCACAAGCGGCACAAGCGTATGTATCAAACACTATCTGAAGATCCATGTTTGAATCTAGGATGGATGCCACCCATGGGTTAAAGTAATTCACCCACCTTTGCTGCACGGTGCGGGGTAGCATGAGGGTGGGACGAGGAGTACCCGCTCGGAGAACCAAAATGTACTCTGCCTTGTCCATGACGCCGTGATGTTCCCAGAACTGTGCCATTGAATCATAGGTGGTCGTTTCCAGGGCCTGGTGCATGGCTTGGTACTTGTTTCGGAGGCTCTCGATGTGTTTCTTCTGCACAGCAATGGCAAAAAAGCGCTTTCGACCAATGCACATCGTCTTCGCTTGCCCAATTCCTGTGGCACATACTTCGTTTTCATTGGACACGGTAGTGGGGCTTGCGCAATTCCTGTGGCACGCACTCGTTCGCGCGGTTACGCCACCGACAGCGATGCCGCTCAACGCAGGGACGGGTGCCTAAGAGCTGCGCTCTAAAAGTATGGGCGTTACCGGAAGTGCTGCCCTTTATGTACTATGGGGATTGAGAGCCGTTTGCACCTCATCCCCCAGCTCTTGTTTGGTGCCAGTCCTGAGCCAGCTCCATCCAGGAACCAGCACAGTAGTGGCAGCATGGTGGATGCCGCTAGTGCTGGGCTTTATTTCCCATGCGAACCACGCTTACCATGCTTCTCCATCACGGAGTCGAGTCACCACACTAGCATGCGTTAGTGGGACACGCCCTACCCCATTGGCCGCTCATGAAGGTCCTCGGTCCACCTCTCCACTCAAGCTCTCTTCGGGTTGGCGCTCATTCACCACAGGAAGATGCACACAAGCCTGCAATTAGTTGACTTTGCACTGCCTTTGCAGGTGGTTTGTTGTTTGTATGCTCGGGGGACCCCTTTGTGTGGTGGCCGATAGCGCCAGTTTTGTATGCCGGTCTGCAGATTGCTGCCTCAGTCACACTCCTGTCCTCCTAGCCAGCATTTCATGTGAGCAAAGAGGTGGTAATTAGAGGGAGCTAAGTTCAGGCTGTATGGTAGGTGATCGAACACTTCCCACCAGAAACACTGCAGGAGCTTCTTTGTTGCAGCTGAACTGTGTGGCTGCGCATTGTCACGAAGATCGACGATGCCTGATGACAACACTGCTCTTCACTTGTTCTGAATTGCCCTTCGTAGACTTCGAAGAGTCATGCTGTACGAGGCTGCTCTGATGGTCATGCCAGGTTCGATGAATTCCACCAAGAGAACACCATTTCTGTCCCAAAATACAGTAGCCATACACTTCTTGCTGGAGAAGGTTCGCTTGAACTTCTTTACTCTCGGGGAATCAGAATGCTTCCACGGTTTGGATTGCGCTTTCATTTCTTCAGTTTCAAAACAGACCCATGACTCGTTCCCTTTGACTATTCTGTTCAAAAAATCTTCTCCGTCATGGTAGTACTGGAGAAACAATAAGGCAGTGCCCATTCGCTGCATCTTATGATGGACAGTCAGCATCTTGGAAACCCACCTCGCACAGAGTTTGTGGTACTGGAGTCTTTCACTCACAATGGTATAGAGAGCTGACCAGGAAATTTTGGGAAATAAATCAGCACAGGAAGTGTGACCCTGCGATTTTCTCTAATCGCCTGATCCACTCGCTGAACAAAATACAATAGAACCTCGGTGATACGATCACGGCTCGTACAAATTTTGGGGTGATACGAATTTTTCTGTGGTCCCGGCCAAAGCCCATTAGCTGCAATTTAATGGAGTACGGTTGTTACGAACCGATTTTCACCCGGTGACGTTTGATACGAACGTACACTACCACGCAAGTATGAACAGGTGCTGCCCATGCTGTCGCGGAAGACAAGGCAATTACGCGTGGTCATGCGCGCCGCGCCGCCAGTTCGTCAGAACAGGCCATCAGCGGCGCATCGTAACCTCCGAGACATCCGAGACCTCGTGCGCAAATCTTGGAGGCCTCAATGCGCCTTCATGTACCTTCGTGTTTAGATTACAGATGACGATGACGTAGCGCTCTCTCTCTCTTTTTTTACGCGTCAACACATGCTGCTTTGTTCGAGGCAGCGTCATTGTACTTTGTTCAGGCCTGCCACGTAGATGCAATCCATGTCTTCGTGAAGGAGCTAGGCCTAGCAACATCAACTTGCACTACTGTCGGGGCCAACTCTCCGATTTCCACAGGAGATTCCCAAATTTTGAGCAAACCTCCCGATTGTGCGGGCACGGCCGTAAATCTCCCGAAAAACATCCAAAACGCCGCCGCGATAAGAAAGTAATAACAACAAAGGACAGCGGTCCTAAATTTTATCTGGCGCTCAATCGCGTGCAAAGTGCTCCATAAGTCATTTTCGCCGAAGCACTACGCATTTCGCCGCAAAAAAAGCGTACTAAGATTTGGAAGGGGCTACTAGCACACCTGGTTAATTAATTACACATGCGCGCAAGCGCCGCATATTTACGAGTACAAGTATGATCGTTGACATCTAAAAACATTACTGGCAGTCATTCAGAATTGTTCATGACGTTGCTGCATCCATGAGAAACAATAAATGAAAAGATACGCCAGCTTTCTTTCGTCGCATATAAATTTTCCATATTGTCTGTTGATATAATTTTCGAATGATACGAACATTTTTGGTGACCCCGCAAGATTCGTATCACCGAGGTTTTACTGTAATTGGTTGACACTCGCTCCTTCCCTGTCTGCCTCCGTCTTGAACGCCTGTGCGTCCTGCTTCAAATTCCCTACGCCAATGCCGCACCTTGCTGTCACTCATGATATTTGTGCCATACACATTACACATTCGTCGATGAATTTCAACTGCACTGAACCCCTCAGCATGCAGAAATCGAATTACAGCATGTACTTCACACTTGGTGTTTTCCGCGGTATGTTTACGTGCCTGCTACACATTCAGAACTGAGCGAGTGCATGCGAGCCGGGTGGTACGCATCCATAGTCAAAAACAGCGCGAAGTAGATATGGACAAAAAAGTACACAGGACTAGCGCTGACTGCCAACTGCTGGTTTATTGTAAAAACTCGCAAATATACACTGAAACGGAAAAATCGAACTGAGAGCTGCGACCTCATGCAGTAGGTGGGCATACTAGAGAGACTGCACAATATATGTGCATGTTGCATCATCAGACTGTTTTTTATTCAGTAGCCAATCAAACCTTGAAAAAAAAAAGATGGCTGATCCCTCCATCATAAGAAGCGGTACAACACGAAAGTGAAACGTGTCGTCACAGAAGTAGGTTATTGTTTATAGTGCATTGGTATGTGAGAGCTTGTCAATATCTACTGTTGTTGGACAGAGATAGCACTGCTTGAGGTGGACACATCGCACTCACATTCACGCCTAGTGGCGCATCTCTGTACCGATGACAAACGCCCATGATCATGATTTAACCCTCGCGGTAGCTGAAGTTCTTAACATATACGTGGACACTGCATATGGTGAATCCCGCGCAAAGGTGGCATCAACAAGCACATAATAAACACTGATACTCGATATGCATTCCTTCAAAGCATCGTGAAATGTGAAAAGAAACACTACGCGCATTGTGTCGTCCCTCTAGCCTGCCCATTACTTCCTCACAGGGCGAGCGGGGAACACAGTGCAATAGCCAGGCGAGTGTCGGAGAGTTATTTTTCGATATGGATGGATGCTATCAGCGAGGCTTGGGCTAAAGACGCCACCTGACGGTGTGTTAAAGCATTGACGAAATTAAACTTGAATTTGAAACGCACCGAATGGGACGGTCGTAGCAACAGCTTTTTTTTTTCTTTTCCGAGCCTGGTGGCACACGTGTCACCACCTCGTTATAAAGGGGACGCTCATAGCATCCATCCATCCATCCAAGAGCACTGTGAAAGGAAAGTGTGAAACATAAAAGGCGCGTTCGTGTAGCCTCCGCAATGTGTTTGGCGGCAGCTCAGTGGGCTAAACGCGCGCCAGCCATCATCGCGGACCGAGAGGTCATGGGTTCGACTCCCATCAATGGAACTTAGTTTTTTTTTCTTTGCTATCTGATGGTGTTCATTTTGCTGACGTACTTCCGTGATGGAAATACGTCATGAAAGTCTTGGTGGACGCCGGCATAAAACACTTTCGTGTTAAAATATAAGCCTCAAAATAAGTTGTGCTTCTATAATAGCAATAATGAACTAGTATTCAGGACATCTGGAACGCTTCTCCATTTCACTGAGAATGTACTACACTATCATCCTGAAAGTAAGAGTTAAGATTCTAACGCGGAAAAAAACAAAATTGCAGAACTTACCGCACGTTGTCAGGCCTGAGGTAATGCAGCAAATCATTAATCAAATCTGGTCGGTATTCTTCTAATAAATATGGCCCTGCAAGAACATCTTGGAATGGGAACAGCTGAAAAATAAAATAAAAATTCATTAGAATCGCAGAAAATGCAGATGCACACAAGTACTGTGTAGCCACCGCATGGTGCTAGATAGTAAGCAAACAATGCCCAGATAGCATATACAGTGATGCTACCGAGGACTTCTGATATGGAGCAATTTTTGGAGCAGCAAAATTTCCATTTTGGAGCACTTTAGAGCAGCGAAAATTTCCATCTTGGAGAACCTTGGAGCAGACAATTTTGCATCTGGGAGCACTCTGTAGCAGCTAATTTTACATCCTGGAGTGCACTAGAGAAGCAAGTTGCATTGACATTCAAGCACCTGAATAGTTATTATGGAGCTCTTATGAAGAGCTAGAAATACTTCGATTCACTGCAAATCTCATGGAAAAAATAATCTCAGGAGAACTCCATATTTCACTCGATAATACAAAAATAAGGGCTCATGCAGTTGAGTGCTCTGGATTAACCTCTTCGGTGATTATTTTCAACACTAGCAAAACACAATACTGGATCAATAAAATTGTACTTTATGAAATAACACTCTAAATACATCTATGTGGTCATCAGCAGACGTGGTAGACAAACGCCGTGGCGTACAGCAGTGCCTAAATGCCAGAGTCACACTGTCTCTAATGCATTCCCCCAAAACAACTTCCAAGGCGAAAGCCAGGTTCTTCTGCTTCTCGCTCGATGTGTTGATCCTAACCCTCCCTCACCTGATTTTGCACTACTTCCATGATCGGGGCACCAATCACGGAAGCAGTGCAAAGCGACGACGTCATGTGATGACGTCATCACATGACATCACGATATATGACGCCATGATGACGTCATGATGACGCCATCACGTGATGATTATTTTTTGCGTCAATCGATTGACGCCGCCGATGATCAATTTTCATGTTTGATGAAGCATCTAAGGCTTTCGCATTCATATTGCGTATTGAACATTAACAGCCTGATTGTTAATAACCTGGCCTTACATACCAAACTGTCCTCCACCATGTCACCTCTGTGCCGTGCACAAAACAGCTTCACTTATCATCCACTTCACAGAGTGGAATGGCTCCTCAATTTTTTTTTTATTGTGATAGAAATTTATGGATACTCCTGACGAGTTTTTGTCATCACCGTTGCCGTAAGTTTTCGTATAAAGTCCAAATTGATAACATCACCCTGCCATTCTACCCGTGGGTAAAAACTCGCGAACGCTGGCGACGAACGCGGCTGAAGCAGAGATTAAACGAGCCGGCCGTCTCCATCGCACGGAGAGCACATGCGAAACATCTTCCCGCGTGCGGGCCCTGTCGTCAATTGCTCATCAAACAGAGAGAAAACATCCCACCCGTCTTTCGTAAAGAGCATGAAGGGACACCAGGGAGGGGAGGGGGGGACTGCATCGCTCGAAAGGCACAGTCGCTGGCAGCGCACGCTATCTCGGGGCATCAGGAGACGGCTCGTAAAATTGCGGTGCTCTCAACACTTACTTCGCGTTTAGAGAACTCACAGCACAAAAACCACCTCTGGTAAACCAGCGTTTTGTTGAGTTACGCGAGATCGGATCCAAAAGAGTTGGCTGCTAGCCTTACTTCGTATAACAATACAATATGTTGGTATCGCAATTCACTGCTTCGCCCTTAAGCTAAACTGCGAGTTTTTTTTCTTTTAACCGTCAGCTATTGATTCCCGAAAAGCGAGGGGTGGAGTGGTAAAATGGCGTAGCTGCTTCACAGTGGGCCGTCAGCCATGGGCCCGCTACTGACAGCTGCGCATATTAAAACGCAATTGCGGCTGCTCCGACTAGAGGCATGCTTTATTAATGAGATTACATTTTTAAAAAAGCAAGCAAAAAATCTGAATGGAACCCTAACGCTCCCGAGCTCGAAAGGGCAGGGCTTTTTATGGGGTATTTACCGCAGAGTGAATACAAAACCGGACGTGCTGGTGGTAGGACTTACGAAAAAACTTTTCTGGAGAAGATATATGGATAAAACATATTTGAGGAAACGTGTCAACACGTTTCCCCCATCACGTGCTCTTTACATGGACGCGAAACACGGAAAATTTGATATTGTTCATATATCTATTGCTAGCGATCCCAAGATTCATTCCGCAATGTCCTGAAACGGAAGTGACAGGACATTTTAGCGGCACGTGTGTAGTTATTATTGAACATTGCTTCCATTGCGTGCCGTGCACGCTTGAAACGAGCTATCAGCAGTGTTTCTGGAACAGGCGACGTCTGCCTATTAATCCCCGCCACACTTTCACGCTGCCGATTGGCCTAGACGTCACGAGCATCTGCGAAGAGTGCGTTTTGCTGTCGAGCTGACTGGCACAACAGAAGCTGCGTCGGCACCGTGCATGGCGTCATGGCTTACTCGGCACGTATGCACAAGCTCTGTTTGTTCAACATGGTTGTAACTCTGCTTATTCAGCATGGTGTAATTCCGTGGTTGTAACTTTGACGGCCCCAAGATCAAGTTGCACATGTTTTGACGTGCTGGCGGTGCGATTGCCAGTGATAGTCGCCCCCAAACCCGAGACTCTGGCGCAGTTTGGCGCAATTTTCGTCTATATATCAGGATGGCGCAGTAAATACAATTTGGCACACTATGGTTGCAGTTGGCACAGGAGTGGAATCACTGCATATAGTATTTTAAACATGGCATGTGATGCAGACATATCCCAGAGAAGAAGTGGTGGGCACATGGTGTGACAAGTGCATTCAGCAACAGTCCTATACACCAGAGCCTGCCTGTCTCGCACCAGGCTGCTGGCGAACGGAGTGGGTACTCTCGCACCCAGACGCCGGGCTGGCCGGGCTGCCAAGGCGCGCATGGCTTGCGCTAAGTAAACCGGGCAAGGTGCAGTTCTGAGGCTTTAAAGTGCAAAAACTACCCGTTCACTCCGCTTCCGCGTATAAGAGCTCGTCTGGGCACTACTGCGTAGTCTTTGGATGCCAAACAAGCAGTGCAACAGGAGGATATTAGCGCTGTCTGCGATGATCACGATGCGCCACGCGAATAGGGCCGGTGCAGTGTTTTCAGCTTCGCCGTGAGTGGATAACTATGATTCAAGCAGAAAAAACTAGGAGCCGAGTGAAAATGCGCGAGTAAGTACATTAACTGCGTGTATTCTGTAGTGTGATGCCCACCTATTTCATTTTACGAAACGAATTTGCGTGACACGCAGCTGGGTTGAAGGCAGGCGCAAGCTTTGTGTGGGAGTGCACTTCATACCTTTGAGCGTTTCCTTTGACGAAAATGTAGTGCAAGGCAGTGCTTTCAAGCACAAGCAATCAGCATGCTTTGCCACTTTCAACGTAGTATTAAGCTTTAGTGCTTTTGATGGCATCCACGCCTTCAAGATTTCGTCTTCAAAGGTAGTAAATGGTACAGTGTTCCTCAACAGCTGGCCAGAATTTCGTGCTTTCATTTCAGTGTTTGATTCCCGAAATTTATTTGGACACGAGGCATCCAGCTGGCACATAATACCTATATGGCACGTAAGTAAACAGTACTCGCGCCAGTGTCCTTTACGTCGCAGGCGTAGCGCTAGCTCAAGCAGCTAAATTTTTAGCTTATTTACACAGCACACATTTCATAAGAGACAGCTGGATTCCGCCAATTTCAATATCGGCTTAACTAAGAGTAGCACAGTTTCGCTTGTAAGCATCATCGTTACAAGATTAAAATAGCGCAGATAGCTTCCAAAAGGGATCGATGAATGATACTGCACGTGACACTCTCTGATAGCACGCTTTTGTGAGCAAAACGTGTTATTGTAAGAGCACTCGTGAAACAAAAATTACGTTTCGCGAAACACCCGTAAAGCGTACTCTAATTATTATGCGATGCATGTTGAAATGATGAGTTTTCGCAAAACTGTGTGCACAACTTGTAATATGGGGCAACGAAATATCGTTTCACTCTTTCGCTAGCTGCACTGCAATTACGATTCACGCATACTACAGCGGGGACGTTTTATTTACAAAGATAACAGTGTACGTACCTGACGAGGTTGCTTCAGCAGCACATTGTGGACTTGCAGAGCAAGGTGTTCTTGATATTCCAATAAAAGCAGCGAAAATGTCTAGGCTAGAAAAGACGCGAACAGGCCTCTTCGATGGCTCAGTTTCGGGAGTTTCGCGTTTGCTCTGTGTAGCGTCTGCTGGCATGGCAGCCCGGGCATGGCCGCCTGGATCATCGGCGCGCGGCAGTGTTGCTCCGGCCGTCCCATTGGCGCGCGCCCCTTTGAAAAATTGTAATTGAGGTAGTTCCGCGGCGGCACTCTTCTCCTACCCCCTTGCGGATGATGCTGCGCTGGCCGTGCCGTAGACAGCCGCAGACGTGCTTGGAAAAATGCACATTGGACATCGTGCACGTGCTAACTGGAATCAAGGTACGCTGTTATGTACTCTTAATCGGGCTTTACACAGTGAGTGTTCTTTTCTGTAGCATATTACGATCGAGATAGAGCCGAGCAGCGTGCTTAGGCGACTTCGTGTGGCGCGACGCGTCTCATATGCCATGACACATGTATTGTGCCGAGTACGTGATTTGCCGTGCTTCTCATTTGTTTTGGCGCTGTTTCTCCCACGGCCGCCTGTATCGGCGCCACACCATGCCTCTTTTAAAGGAAACTACATATCGCGTCTTCGGACGCTGCATAACTATTTTCTGACGGTTCAAGCGTCTTGTCTTAAGAGCATACTGTTGCTGGAAGACCCTAATTGCGGGTAATGATAATGCTGTAGTCGTTTTTCACCTTGCGAGATAGGCCACATTTTTTTGTGGGCACGTCTCTTTGCATTCCGAAGGTTCCCACGATACGACGTTGACATGATGACGGTCGTTCTATTTAAGCGCAGGCGGCATGTAGAGCGAATGTTGAAGCGCGGAATGCGATGAGCGGACGCTTGTCGCCTGCAAATAGTTAAGGGTCGGTCTCGCCAATGGCCACTTTCTCTCGTTTTTTTGGTATCGCTTGCTAGTTTTAACGCGACAGCTATGAAAGAGCTTGTTTCGCTGTAATTCCGGTGTCGGCGGGCAGTGTGTGTGTGTGTGTGTGTGTGTGTGTGTGTGTGTGTGTCCGTGTGTGCGGTGTGCGTGCGTGTGTGTGTGTGTGTGTGTGTGTGTGTGTGTGTGTGTGTGTGTGTGTGTGTGGTGTGTGTGTGTGTGTGTGTGTTTGCGCGCGCGCAGATATCGTTGTTGCGTTTAACTCTTAAAGGCGAAGCTTAAGAGTCCCCCAATTTCCGCCTCCATTATTGCGTGCATGCGGTTTGCCCTTTAAGATTCGAACTAATCTGCCGGTTCGTTGGTGAAGTGGCTGCTGATACGGCTTTCTGCGACTAGCATATATGTTTTCATATGCATTTTCACACTGTCATACCACGCTGACTTCAGGCAAGTAATTTGTTTTTAGTCTGCGTTGGGATTCCGTGTGTAATTTACCATTTTTCAGAAACATGCCGTACTATAAGTCACGCATCAAGAAAGGTTATGTTGCGCTGACGCCAAAGTGGCATTCCTTCCAGCAGGTAAAGCTCGCGCACTCAAGGCCGCAGCTTCCAAGGTAGATCTGCCAACCTCCTATAAGCAGCGGAACCAACCCTCGGATCGTTTCCCATATTCTGGAAGCACTCAGAAAAAAAGGAGTTTTTAATAAATCTCGTGCTTTCTCTCGCATACTTTTGTACTGATATGGTGCACAACGCCAAAACAATTTTCTTGAAAAGTGGCTCAGGGTGTTTTCGCTTTGGGCACCATCATCACGACAGGGACTGGCGAGCACACACACAAAAATAAAGAATATAACGATAGCCGCCGTCCATCCTTTTATGTGCGTCTTTGTGAGGGTGGGGGAGGTGCTATGCTAACCCACGGATACTACACAGCGATATCTTCGAGGCGCCGCAAAACCTTCCCGCATAGATAGCAAAGAAGCAGAGGGGTAGTAGGCGCGCGCCGCGGTGCAGCGAAAGGAGCGGTCACGCCCCTTTCTGCAATTACGCATCCTCCGTCCGAATGGGACGGCCGGAGCAACCGCCGCGCACCCCAATCCAGGCGGCCGTGGCACGGGCATGTTGTTTCGTCACTTGTGCGATAGATGGCGCGACGCGCGATGCAAATATGGCGCTGCGCATAGAATTCGCTGTGTTCTGGTCTATACGCTCTGTGCACAGCCTATAGAGGCGCCACTGATAGCCACCTAGCGGGCACCGCCGACAGTACGTGCAGGAAGCCGAGCAGCGACAGCGCTTTGCACCGCTTTGCTGTGAGGAGATGAATGAAGTTCGCGGCTGCTATTTCCCCTTCGTGCGGGTGCCAGATCTGCACTGGCAGCTGCAGGAAAGGCGCAGGCCTCTACGAAAGTGGACTTGCGCACGATGTTTGTCACAAACGAGCGCTTAACTAAGCGCATGTCGCCGATTCGAACGACGACATGAAAGCCTGGTGCCGACGGTCCGTGCGGGACAGAGCACGCGCATCGAAAAAACAAGTATAAAAAGGCGCCGGGAGCGCGCCCCTTACCCTCTCCACAGAAGACTCCACCAACACAGCCAACGAACGCGAAAGATCGGGATATTCGAGAAAGCAAAGCAGAGCCAGCGGCGCCGTCTGATTCCGCAGACGAATCGGTGAGAGGACCTCGCCCTTTCCCTAGCTTTCACTGTGCTACGCACAGACGAATCATACGCACCTTTCCGAACCCAGGCGCGAGCCGCTACAGGCAATGCAAGTGCGCGGCGGCGGAGAGTCAGTCAGTGAGGAGTTAGTCGGTGAAGAAGTTATGTCGTTCTAGTGATAGCATCATTCGCTCGACCGCAGAGACGTGTTGTTTGATGATCTAGTGCTGTGAGTAAAGTATCAAGAGATGACAGTGACAAGTTTTGAAGAGGGTCGCCGAGAAGACATGTGATGACCGACTGCGGAGGAGAACAAACGTCCGCGTGGAATGAATCGTCATGCCGGTGAATATCAAAGGTGCGTCGCGCAGACCAGCGTAACAAGACCCAGCTATGAGGTGCAGCTCATGGTGAACATCCGCTTTGTTTTGTTTACAAAGGTGACGTCTCAATCACTTCTTGTTCTTTCTGAAGTCAACCATGGCTGCATTTCTGTTTCTGTAAATAATAAATATAGAACTTAGCTTGTAATAGCGCGGTACATGTACCGCGCTAGTACAAGCTAAGTTCATGGATGACCAACTCGCCCGAACTACAACACTTCTGAAATATAGAACGTTTGAGCGAAGTGCCTGCACGGCGGTCGAACCGAACCAACGCATGCTCAGGCTGATAGCTTTGGTCGTCTACCAATGTCAACATGATCGAGTGCATCCAGCAAGCACCGATTGGCAGAACGAAAGCATTAGAACAAGAAGCGACGTGTTAACCCGCACAATGACGAAGCGGCTCGTCTATGCCAACGAACAGCGGCGATCCATTGCTTCCGTCGCTCTGCTCAGGAGGCCTTGCGGTGAGTGAGTAAAACCGTGTTCCGGGCGGTTTTGTAGGTGTTTGAGCACTCTACTCCACAGCAATTGTTATTCGACATCCCTTGAAGTTTCGGCCACCACACATACGAACGTTGCTTATTTCACTACGGAAAGTGAACAACGCGGACACACACAACGACGTAGGAAACCACAGCGGCCGTCTGCTTGCTTTCCCGAGAGTAATGACTGAGTTGCCACCTCTGGCACTTCCGTCGGCGTGCACTAGGTGTATAGCCCAGGCCCACAGCCCACAGGGAACCTTTTTGTCATGGGGACCACTCTATCAAGTGGGCTGAGCTATTACTCTGTGCATAGTGGATACATCTAGAAGCGCTTCCGATCTGCTACTGAACACTTAGTCTAATATATGGACTGCGTTTTTGGACTACCTTTGTAAATAGATTGTTTTTCTTCCTTTCAAATTGTCATCATTGCCGTCTTTTGTATTTTGCATTTCTGATTGTGGTTTGTTGTTAATTATTGATTTTTTCTCTTTTTTTCTATCTTTTGTTCTTACTTTTGATGCCATCCCTCTTATATGTCTCTTGGGACCCTTGAGGTATCAATAAATAAATAAATAAATAAATAAATAAATAGAAGTGTTTAATGGAGGTACGCATAAGGTTTGGCTTTCCCTCACAGTTAATTACAGACAATGCTATTTATTATACCAGCAATCTGCTCTAAGAAACTTGTCTTGCTGCTGGTATAACCAGATGGCAACTTACCGTTTCACAGATAAATGAAAAGATCAATTACAATCTCAAAGCAATGATGACTGCACATACAAAGAGGCACAGGGACTGCGACACCAAGCTTACTCGAGACAGTGTTTGTTGCGATTGTTGTGAGAGCAACCGTTAATCAGCCACAGGCTTCAATACTCCAGCAAGGCTTAATTTTGGACGTGAGTTACCTTTGCCACCCAAACACATCTTCCTTTGGGTAGTTTTAGCATACCTGATCATGCTCTGCTAGTGTACTTTTCTTCATCTCCACTTCACTTGCTGCACATGACAGAGTACGTTAATTTGTGGTAGCAATGCAAATCCTATATCTAGTTAACAGCATTTCATTTAACAGGCTTTCATCAGATGTGTGTACCTTCGGGTGTGTCTCAAATCCCAACTGCGGCAATTTTTCAAGGCCAAAGGATCTCTATAAAGTTCACTGGGTACGATGCCCTGCACACTTCCATAATTTACGCAGAAAACAGGTTTGAGAAATGTCAGCTTTCTTACAAATGAGCTTTATTGATTACCTCAAGCCACCCACTTGACTACTCACAATTATTGACCACACTGTGCATGATGTCTGCAGATGCACACACAAGGCATGCCGAGGGTCAGACTGACAGTGAACGTGGAACAAAAATTCATGGATATAGTTCACTAAAGCACCTGTGTGTCTTTAGTGTCCTTCACTGTCCTCGTCTGGTTCTGTGCTTAAAGGACCCCTGACACCAAAATTGAAACCTCGAGATCTTTGTGTTGTTTGACTTTCCTGTATACGGGGGCACGTCTGACCGATTATTAGCGACGAACGTTGCCTTTAAGATATCTTAATTTGGTTTTAAAGTAAGCATGAGTGCTCACTTGAGTTGGCTGCACCTTGCGACATCCTGGTATGACGGAGATAGAGGCCCCGCGTGACGTTCCACGAGTAAAGCAAGTATTGTGGACGTCACAGAAGGTTTGCGGGGCGCACGTGCACAATACGACGACTGGCACCCGGCGAGGCCTATTGTTCCGCACCCCTCTCGCTCTGTTGTCGGGCTCCTCTCGAGGTAGTTTTTGTGAGGGGTCACGCGCTTAACAGGTTTAACCCATACCTAGGCACCCACATGCTTTCAATCTCTACCGCGCGCGGGGCCCCGATTCGAAAACCGCGCTTTCAACGTCACCACAGCTTGACTGCACGTGGTCTTTGATGCTCCCCCGCATGGGTCGCTAGTTTCTTGTGGTTTTTAGGCGGGAGTTTTGAAGTGACGCTAAAATGGTCACAATTAACTACGCTAGAATTAGTTATACGATACGCTAGAGCATTTACGATTTAACTTAGGTATTACCAGACCCAAAGCTACAAATTACAGTAAAAAAGTCACCAACAAAATTTTGCTGTCAGGGGTCCTTTAAAGATTATCAGTCATGGATACTTACATGAAGCATGCCAGCCAAATCCCGCACATAGCTCTGTGGCGTGTCTTTACCCTTGAAGCGGAAGGCAATGCGCCACAGTTCCTGCAGCTCCTGGAAGATCCAACGCTGGGGACCTTCAGTGCGCAGCATGTTGAGGTACTGGAACACTAGATGAACTATGTCATCTGTATGGTCTGGCCCAAGCCCGTGAATGGAACAGTAGTATTACAATTAACAAAGGAAGACAAAGCACTAGCAATACCATTTGTAAACTTCTGCATCATGGAATACCATACAAGCTACAAGACATCATAATACAAAAATGCTTACACAGTATACAAGAAAATAGTACATTTTCTAATATACGAGTCAGAATGTGTAACTTGGTAAAAAAAAAAAAAAAATGGTTCCATCATTAGGAATCCGGCCTGCAGTGTATACATGCCATGCCTTGGGACCATTTCTTTTCTGAAAAATGTCATAGAAACTGCTAATAATGCACACTTTTTCATCTTTGCTATGCAGGCTTACTCTTTAGCTGATCTGATGCAGCCCCATTTTTCACTGCTTAATGTCTGACGTTATAATTTTGAAAAAAATCCCTCACAGTTATAATTCGTTTATCACTTAGTAGCTTCCTCATGTTAATGAGCTTTGACAGTTCCGTGAATTCTATTTGATCTCTTGAGTAACACGCTTTTATGTTTTGTCACTTCCTTTTTAGGCCTTTTGTGATTTGGGAAAGCTTGCTAACTAGTTGCTTCGGTGCTTTACCTCCAACTTCAACAGCTTCTGAAGAAATCAGTCTCGCATTCATTCCCTCTAGGTTGGCACCATCTTCCTGTTCTAAAGCAGTATCTGTCGTTTACCCTGAGAATGTCTAGGTAGGCCTGTTCTAGGTTCAAAGTGATCCTCTTCACTAGCCTATGATCACTACCTCATACCTTACTTACCACTCCTATGTACTGTCTATGCCAAGGTCCCCACAAAGTATGAAATCTCTCTCGTTTTTCGTTTCTCTGTTAGGGCTTTTCTACGTGCATTTTTTAATTTTTATGCTTTCTAAAGAAGATTTACATGATACGGAGTCGTTTTTTTTTTCCCGGCAAATGCTAACACCTCTCCTCAGCTATTTCTAGAGTCACCCACGAATATAGTGTCAATGGGCTCACACCTTTCGCATTGCTAATTCAACATCCTCAGATCTTTATCCTCATGGGACAATGGAACACGTATTTGTACTAGTTTCAGTTTATATCTGCAATTTAGCTTCATCATGACTGCAAGTATTTAATTCAAAGTCGTGGCATGGTTATTTAAAAAAAAATTCCCATTTCTGTCTGCTTCTTACATTGAAGCATAAGGCCTGAATGAAGAGTGAAATTCTTGCACTCACTGTGACAAAGAATCAGAATCCAGAGAGTGCAAGTGAATGGTTCACTATCTGTTATATGGCAACACACTAGGCTTTGGCACATGCAGTCGCGTTCTCTTTTTTACTTTTTATTGCAACAGGAATTATGAAACACTGAAGTGAATTTCCGCTCTCGCTGTGATGTTCTGTATAACGACCAATTGCATTATAATCATATCGTGGCACGTGAGCTGTGCACTGTCAGTGCAAGGGAAAGCATGGGAGGGTGAGCCGAAAATAATCATAGCTTAATGTTATCCGAAAGGTATACAAAAGATGATTATAGTCAGTACTGGGTGTGTTCAGTGAAGAACATCAGTTCATGTCTGCCGACCCCATTTAAATCGGTGAAAAAGATATTTTGCTATCTAAGTCCCCATGGTCACAACACCAATCTTAGTGTCGCGAACAAAAATTTTGCCTTCACGAAAAAGATTCTCAAGTATTTGCTAATTGCAGAAAAATTGGATTTTGACAAGATCCTACACCAAATCTACTGTACCTGTGGGTCTGAAAATTTTTCATGACATACCATGAATACCGTGAGTTGACAGAATATTGACGTCGACGAAGACAGCAGTCTGCGTGTTCAAGATGAAACTCTCTATTTGGCCGAACTTGTGGCCGGAAAATGAAAACTCAACTACAGCAATACACGCTGTACACTGATAGCAGCGAAATGGGCGTCGGCCGTCATAAACTGCTCATGGCTGGGATGCGCCATCTTTCATACACCACATCGAACTTTCCAGTCTTATCACTGCTGGTCGCACAAGCTCTGGAATAATCTAGACTATTCGCATCCTGCGCGCAATCTTAACAAAGTGATCTACTACAATCGCGAAGCTTCTCGAACATGTGGGCGCGGTCAGCGTCGAGCATTGCTAACCGTCCTTGCTGGTCAAACACGAATACATCAAAATAAAGCAAGAAGCGGGCGTGGCACTGCCCCCCTCTGAAAAAGCATGATCCCGATGCTTGCGACAGAACATTAAAGGGAAAAAACAAGTGCATACACAAATAAATTACAATAACAAAGGAAAAAGTACTGTCCCCAGGTTCGCTAATGCGCAAAAAAACAGCTTAAGGCGCACGACATGGACGACTTCAGGTCGTGCGCGGCGTCACTGCGAGTTCGTAATGCCGTCCAGGATGACCTCATAGTCAAGAGCGCCGAGACGTCAAAGCACCTTGTATGGCCCGAAGTATCACCGACGAAGAAGTTTTTCACTGAGCCCATGTCGGCGTATCGACGTCCATACCCAAACACGGTCGCCGGGCTGGTATTCCACAAAGCGTCCTCGAAGATTGTAACGGCGGCTGTCAGTCATGTGCTGATTCTTGATGCGTTGGCGGGCGAGCTGTCGGGCTTCTTCGGCGCGCTGAAGGTAAACAGTGACGTCGAGATTTTCTTCATCGGAGATGTTGGGTAACATGGCGTCGAGCGTCGTTGCCGGATTCCTTCCGTAGAGCAGCTTGTAGGGCGTGATCTGCGTCATTTCTTGCACGGCCGTGTTGTATGTGAAAGTCACGTACGGAAGGATGGCATCCCAGGTCTAGTGTTCGACGTCAACGTACATGGCTAGCATGTCAGTGATTGTCTTGTTTAGATGCTCAGTGAGGCCATTTGTCTGTGGGTGGTAGGCGGTTGTGTGGCGGTGACTTGCCATCATGTAGGACGATGTTCTCAACTAAGAACTTGGCTACCTCGGAGGCACTGCCTTTGGGCAGCGACCGTGTTTCGGCATAGCAGGTTAGATAGTCGGTAGCTACGACGATCCACTTATTACCGCAAGTCGACGTTGGGAATGGCCCCAGGAGGTCCATCCCGATCTGCTGGAACAGTCGCCGAGGTGGCTTGATCGGCCGACGAAGTCCAGCTGGCCTTGTCGGCGGCGTCTTCCGTCGCTGACAGCATCAGCATGTCTTTACGTAGTGAGTGACGTCAGCAGTGAGGCGTGGCCAGTAGTACTTTTCTTGTATTCTCACGAGCATGCAGGAAACAACAAGGTGTCCAGCTGTCGGGTCGTCGTGTAGGGCCTGGAGGACTTCTGGTCGCAATTCTGAAGGCACCACAAGAAGGTACTTGGCTCAAAGTGGTGAAAAGTTCTTTTAGAGAACGCCGTTGCGTAAGAAAAACGACGCCAGTGCTCACTTGAATACTTTCGGAACGACGGCGGTCTTGCCCTCGAGGTATTCCATAAGGCGTCTGAGTTCCGGGTCCTATCGCTGTCGTTCAGCAAAGTCGTTGGCACTTGAGGTTCCCAAGAAGTAGTCATAATCCTGGTCGTCTTGCGGCGGCGGGTCCACGGGGCACGAGACAGGCAGTCGGCATCAGAGTGTTTTCTTCCGGACTTGTAAACGACGGTAATGTCGAATTCTTGAAGTCTCAAGCTCCATCGTGCGAGACGACCTGAAGGGTCCTTCAATTTAGCTAGCAACACAAGGCGTGGGTTCGCTCACAACTTTGAAGGGCCTCCCGTAGAGCTAGGGGCGAAAATTGGATGAAGCCCAGATGATGGCAAGGCACTCCTTTTCTGTTGTGGAATAGTTGGCTTCTGCCTTAGGTAGCGACCGGCTAGCGTAACTGATAACCCTTTCCAGTCTGTCAGTCCTTTGCACAAGGACAGCGCCAAGTCCTACGCTGCTTGCGTCGGTGTGGATTTCCGTATCGGCGTATTCGTCGAAATGCATAAGTATCGAGGCGTCATTTCAATTCTTGAAATGCTTGAACTAGTGCCGTTTCCCACCTGAATTCGCCGTCGGTCTTCGCGAGTTGCGTCAGTGGCTCGGCGATCCGTGAAAATTCCTTGACGAAACGTCTGTAATGGGCGCACAAGCCCAGAAATCGGCGTACGGCCTTCTTGTCGGTGGGGGGCGGGAAGGCAGCAATGGCAGCTGTTTTCCGCGGGTCCGGGCGAACTCCAGACTTGCTAATGACATGGCCCAAGAACAAGAGTTCGTCATATGCGAAGCGGCACTTTTCTGGCTTTAGGGTGAGTCCGGAGGTCTTGATTGCTTGAAGTACAGCTTCAAGGCCCGGAGGTGTTCGTCGAAGTTCGAGGCAACACAACGTCATCTAAGTACACAAGGCACGTCTGCCACTTCATCCTGCGAGCACGGTGTCCATACACGCTGGAACGTCGCAGGTGCCGAGCAAGACCAAGGGCATGACTTGAACTCGAGAGGCCGTCTGGTGTTATAAAAGCAGTCTTCTCTCAGTCTCTCTCGTCGACTTCGATTTGCCAGTAGCCGGTCTTGAGGTCCATCAAAGAAAAGTACCTTGCGTTGTAAAGTCGATCAAGGGTGTCGTCTATCCGTGGGAGAGGGTAGACGTCCTTCTTCGTGTTTTTGTTCAGGCAGCGATAATCGACACAGAAGCGTAGGGTCCCGTCCTTTTTCTTCACTAACGCCACTGGTGACACTCACGAACTCTTGGAAGGCTGGATGATGTCGCCATGTAGCATTTCGTCGACTTGTTTCATTATGGCCTCGTGTTCTCGCGTCGAAACTCTGTATGGGCTCTGGCGGAGTGGCCTGGCACTTTCCTCTGTTATGATGCGGTGTTTTGCGACTGGGGTCTGCTGAATCCTGACAACGATGAAAAGCGGTCCTGGCATTGCAGGAGCAGGGTTCTGAGCTGTTCTTGCTTATGCTTCAGAAGGTTCAGATTGATGTCAAAAGCCGGCTGGGGAGCTTGGTTCATCGGAGTAGGCTCGGAAGAATCGGCGAGGGCGAACGCATTGGTGGCTTCCCCAATTTCTTCGATGTAGGCAACCGTCGTGCTTTGTTCACGTGCTTGTACTTGTTGCTGAAATTCATGAGCACACTGTTGTTCCCTCCACGCAGCCCGGCTATTCCTCTTGCGACGCCAATCTCGCGGTTGATAACAAGTGCTGGTCTCCTTCAACGACGCCTTCCAGGTTTGCTGATTTTTTAGTGCTGACGGAAATGATGACACTGGTGCAAGTGGGAGTGTGACATGGTCTTCCAGCACATTCAAGGCCTGCTTTCCTGAAGTCGTGTGCAGCGGTAATGCTTTTTCTGTGGATAGTGTTATCGATTCGGATCTCAGGTCGATGACTGCACCATGTAAGCTTAAGAAGTCCATACCAAGGATGACGTCTCTCAAGCAAAGCTGTAGCACAACGAAGCTCGCGGGATAAATCCGGTTGTTAATGGTGACTCTCACTGTGCACATTCCCGCCGGTGTCACTAGGTGTCCTTCAGCAGTCCGAATTCGGGGCCTTCCCAGGCGGTCTTGACTTTCTTCAACTTCGTGGCGAACGGTCCCCCTGGGGGGCTATTTTGTACGCGTTCGAGGTCACAAAGCACTATAAGCTCGGCAGGAGGGTATATCCCCCGCCGCACACCAAGCTCTCCAGGCCTCAGTCTTCCACCTTTCGTATGCTGCAGACTGGGTCCTATCCCAGCCTAGCTAGGGTCAGCAAGTACGCGGACTCGTTTGAGCCCGATTGTCCGGATTGCGGAGATGCTTTCTGCACTTTATAACACATGCTCTGGCGGTGTCCCTCGTTACAGCAGCACGATCGTCTAACCACGGAAGAAGAGTGGCAGAAGGCACTCAAGAGCTCCGACCTCACCGTTCAGCTACGGGCCGTCCAGAGGGCCCGCGACGTGGCGGTCAGGCATGGCCTGCCCGTTCCGACGTGGGAGTTGCCCGTGGCGGCTCCTCGCCCGTAAGGGGGCTTTCCGAGTCGCCCCTCAGGACCACAATAAAGTTCATTGTCTGTCTGTCTGTCTGTCTGTCTGTCTGTCTGTCACAGAACGGAGGCGGGATCGAACGGAAGAACGAGAGGGAGCAGCAGCCATAGCTAGCTAAGGAATTTGGGAGTGTTTTCAGCGCACGAAAAAATATGAAATTGTTATAGCTGAACATTAATATTGTCTGACATTGTTTTCAAAGCTTTAAACTGAAGAACGCGATTACTTCAACAATTTACTTGTGTTAGCATCTTGACATGGCGCTAGGTGGTGTCACAGTTTCGAAAGACGGTTGATAGTGGCGCTGGCTACCACGCTGTTCCAACCAATGCTTCTAGTATTTGTCCACTTGTAGTAATATTTGAACAGCGCCAGGCGCCAGCACTCGAACCGTTATTCAGACGAAAGTGTCGCCGGAACTCCTCTTCAGTCATCACCTCAAAGCATCTTCTACCTCGGGGCTTCGTTTCTGCGTGACTGCAGCAGCCACGCAGGCAACACGAAATGGCATGAACGAGAACGGAGACGCCAGTTTTGCAAACTGTCGCAAACGGGAGATGGCTGAATACCAGTCAGCGCGTGAAGCCGCTCTTCCTCTCCTCAGCCACGCACATACGTTTCGATCCAACCCAAGTCGTCGGGAGACTGTTTTGTATCCATTTTTTGTCGATGAACGGGGAGAGGAGGTCGACGGAACGAGGTCGGCCGTTCTGTGGCTATCACATGACCGTTATATGGCTTTACAGGCTATTCTAACGTCTTGGACCATTAAACAATGCATATTGAATTTGAATTTGAATCGAGCCTCAACCAATCCCGTGCAGCTCATAGAATGCGCCGCCTCCGTTCTGTGACAGAACGCTTACAAAATAGCACCCCTGATGACAGAATAGTCGGCTCCAGTGTCGACGAGAGCTGTGACACTGTGGCCGTCGACAAGAACGTCGAGGTCGCTAGCTCGTCGTCTTGCGTTGCGGTTAGGTCTGGTGTTGGATCCCGTACGGTTGGTTCCGCTTCCGCGTTGCGTCATCACGTCTTCTTCGGGCCACGAAGTTTCGACGTCAGGGCCTCGTTCAGCTTGCGGCGCATTCTGTCACGGCGGCATCGTCGACGGCAGAGGTCTTGGTATTTCGTCGTACAGCAACCGCACTTCTATCGGTTGCTGCCCTTAGTTTTCCAGATATGGGCTTGCGGAACGGCCCCAAGTAGGACCGGTGTACTGGCGGCGCTGCGGTGACATATAGCAGGCTGGCGACGGCGATCGGGAAGGTTGTCGGGGCGTCCACTGTGCTCGTGCGAGGTAGTCAGCGATGTCGGAGGTCATTCACCCTGCTGTGGATACGGCGCATGACGGCAAAACGCGTAGCCCCATCTGTCGGTACTGGCAGCGGCGGTAGGTGTGGCCAGCTTCCCCCGCAGCGGTAGCAGAGCGGGCAGTTGTCTGGGGCACACCAAACATCTGTTTTCCTCGGGGTATGCTGGCGGCCGGCGGGCAATGGACATCGGTGGTGTCTGGCGGCAGAATTGTGGCAGTGCGGCGTCTGACATCGGGTGAGGGGCGCGGTACGGCGGGGTGGGTTGTAGGCTTAGCTAATAGATTTGTGGCTCAGGCTGCGCTGGTTCAGGTGCTCCCAGAAATTGCTGGATTTCTGGCGTATGACGTGGGCGATCGGGTCCACTTAAGGCTGGGAGGAGCGGAAATATTACGCAGCTCCTCCCACCGATGGCTCATGATGGTGTCACGAAGTCATCAGCTGCAGTGCCTGAACATCCCTGAGGTCATCGTAGAAATGCGGCAGTTCTACTGCCTCGTACGCATTTCCAGCATCTTATCGATCTGTTGCTTCCGTCAGGAATTCCTGGATGATCTTGGGTGGGTAACATCAGCCCAGCGAAGAGTTCTGCTTTCCTCGCACGAGGAAACGGCTTTCTCTCTGGAGCATGTCGGGGTCAGGTGGCGGAAACGTCTGTTCATTTCTTTCTGAAGATGGCCAGTTTTCATTGGGTGTTGAACCCAGTCTGCAACAAGGACGTGACCCTTTTCTTTCGGACGACGCTCGTGAACGTGCCAAAAAAGTGTCCGAGAAAGGTCCAGGTACGGAGTGCGGACTCCCGATTCTCGTACCAGGTCCTTGCTGGTTCCAGGTAAAAGATTAGTGGCGCAGCTTGTCGTCGGAGTTCAGTTGTTAAATGTCGAGACCCTAAAACGCCTCCAGCCCAGGTCATGGGGTCCTCACATGGTGAACCATGGAATGTCGGCGGCTCCCTGGGCGACTGCATCACTATCGCTGCAGGGGACACTGCAGCCGTCATCGTGCTTGTTGTCTTCGTCGCCGTGGCTCTTGGCTGTCCGGTAGGGGTCGTTTAGGGGGGTGGAGTTTCAGTCTGTGGCGGTCGACTGTCGCTGATGGTGTCGGTGTCTTCGCAATGTGGGCTGGGTTCACGGCTTGAGGGGGCATCCGAACATGAACGAGCAGCAACTCCACCAGATGTCACGGGGTCGTGACGTTGACGAAGACAGCAGTCAGCGTGTTCAAGGTGAAACTCTTTATTTGGCCGAACTTGTGGCCGCGAAATGAAAACTCAACTACAGCAATACACGCTGTACACTGATAGCGGCAAAATGGGCGTCGGCCGTCGATAAACTGCTCATGGCTGGGACGCGCCGTCTTTTATACATCACGCATCGAACTTTCCAGTCTTATCACTGGTGGTCGCACAAGCTCTGGAATAATCTAGCCTATTCTCGTCCTGCGCGCAATCTTAACAAAGTGGTCTACTACAGTCGCGAAGCTTCTCGAACAGGGGTGTGGTCAGCGTCAAGCGTTGCTAACTGTCCTTGCTCGTCAAACCCGAATACATCAATATAAACCAAGAAGTGGGCGTGGCAATATTGTTACCTTGCAGTGCTGGTGCTATTACTTTAAGAAAAAAAAAAACGCAAATATTGCACGTCTATCGTGCTGTACATCAAAACTACAGAGCTATGTGTGAGATTTGGCTGGCATGCTCCATGTCTATAATA